>NW_021703781.1:59853016-59859225 GCF_005190385.1 Monodon monoceros
CACACACACACACACACACACACACACACACACACACACACACACACCCATACCAAATTAGGTCACTGGCAGAAGGATGGTCAAAGGATGCCTTGAAACAGAATTTGATCCACGACAGGTCCTGAATGTCAAAGCTATGAGTAAACTAAAATTATGAGAAAGAAGAAGCATAAAGTAAAAGATCAATAGTATAGAAAGGGAAACATATCAAAAAAAGAAGAAAACTAAAACATTTCACAGGCAGTGGCATTACTAGTTTTCCTTCCCTTCTGTTGGTCTGGCTTGCCACTTACATCACATATTTACTCAGAATTTAGATTCTACAGTGAATTTAGATTCAGAGAATCTAATTTAAATTCAAAGAATTTAGATTCCTCTGACATAAGACAAAAATTCAAGACAGTTATAATTTCCTTGATAGAGACTGAAATATTTTTTTTTCTTCTAGCTTTGGAGCAAATCATGGTTTCTTTCATTGAGTACTAGATGAAGCAGATGTCTTGCTTTTGGAAGAAATTTTGTGTGAAAAGGATGCTTCTTTAAACACTGGTATTACCCAAGGTTTCATGTGATGTTCTCACCATAAAAGAAAATGACCAGAGAAACAGAAAATGCCCATCTTCCAGTTTACGCTCACTCCTGGGTACATGTTTATTAAATGTAATTGTCACAGGAATGTCCCATTCCTTTCCTCTCTCAGAAAAGCCAGTAAAATGGAATTTGCATGAATTAACTTTGCCTGTCTCAACATGTGCCCTGGAATATTGTATGTGTGTATTCTCCTAAATAATCACTGATGCTTTAAATAAAGTAAGAAAGCCTCAGTCCCTTGCAACCAGAAGAACCTAACAGAATGAGGAAATCACGTGTTTTATCACTTTATCTTCATACAGAGAAATAGACAATCAAAAATTTAAAATTAGCCCAGTTCAAAAATTATCAAGAAGAGGGACTTCCCTGTTGTTTCAGTCGTTAAGAATCCTCCTGCCAATGCAGGGGACACGGGTTCGAGCCCTGGTCTGAGAAGATCCCACATGCCACAGAGCAACTAAGCCCGTGCGCCACAACTACTGAGCCGGCGCTTTAGAGCTCGCAAGCCACAGCCACTGAGTCCATGTGCCACAACCACTGAAGCCCACGCACCTAGACCCCATGCTCTGCAACAAGAGAAGCCACCACAATGAGAAGCCCACGCACCACAATGAAGAGTAGCCCCCGCTCGCCGCAACTAGAGAAAGCCCGCGTGCAGCAACGAGACCCAACGCAGCCAAAAAATAAATTAATTTTAAAAAATTATCAAGAAGAATTGTAGTGCACATAACCTACAAAAATTTTCTACTCCTGAGTTGAAAAATCAATAAGCTACCTCATGATTTTATTAAAAATAACCCCTTCTTTCCAAGAAGGATTTGCCCATCATTGGATAGTTATCTCCTGTTTCAGTTAGCATTCTCTACTGAACACACCCCAATCACCATCCTTTTGGCCCACCTTGTATTCCAACCATTGCTGCAACAACCAGCTTCGCACAGGTGTAACTGCAAAGCATCTCACCCCAGGGGCACCACTGCTCTGGCTTTCTGCCCTTTCACCTCTGGCTTTGAAGTGGTGGTATTATGAGGGCTTCTGGAAACCAGCACTCACAGGCTTGCAAACCAGAAGTGAGAAAGAGTTAACGTGCCAGTTGGATGAGGTGGAGGAAAGTGCCCATAGATAAATTCTCCTCACTTCTTTTCCTCTTGTGAGTAATCCTGAGGCACGTTCAATATGCTCCTCAGACAACTTTTACAGCTGGTCACTGTAAAAGCAGACCCTAGAGCACATCCTTACATAAGCTTTCCCTCTTCAGACCCCCACTCCTGTTACCTGAGATCAATTCCCAAAATAAACTACCTGTATGCGAGCTTGTGGATGAAGTGCTGTTATCCAAGAACATGCAAATTAAGACAAACCCCAGAGTACAGGAAAGGATCATGAAGGCACCTAATATTTATCGAATATATACTACATACCTGGTGTTTAGTGTGTGTTACCTCATTTAATCTTTCTCTCAGTCTTATTGATTGGCTATTAAGACATCCCTGTTCTACATGAGATAGCTGAGATTCTTAATGAAATTTACAAAGGTCATATAGCTAATAAAGGCTTAAATCCTGATCTCTCTGATTCCAAACTCACCTTTTTTCACCATACAACAAAGTCTTCCTGTTATATAAATGAGCCAAGGTCAGCCCCCATATATTCACTAAGTTGTTTGTTTCTTCACTGCAAGCTGAGACTCAGTAGTTCAAAAGCCAGCTGGCACCAAACTCAAATTTAAGCACATCCAGTTGTTTCAAACAAACATAACCCAAACAAGCGGATTTTTTAGTCATTTAGAGCCTGCCTGCTTTGCATACCCCATGAAAAGTTGCCCTACATATTCTAGCCATAGATAAGATATGCCTGGGGCCATGCACATCCCAAGTCTCCCCTGTCCTTCGGAGCCTCTCTGACCCAGACTTCCCACCATGCTGCTGAGCGACATCACCTAGACGTTAATCCTCCTCTCTGCTCCATCTTCCCCTGGGAGTTCTTCGCCCTCCTTCCCTTCTGTATGGTACCTCAGTTCCTGTAACCTCTAGCCTCCTGTTGTGAGGCATTCAGAGGGTCTCCCAAATAAAACGTCTGTGTACTACTGCCACCTAGTGGGCATTTCCTTTCCCTTGATGGCTCTCCAAATCCCTCCAACCCTCTACACTCCTGCTCTAGCCTTACTACTCTTCTAGTTTGTCTGGCTAGTATGACAAAAATTTCCCTTAAAAGTGAAGAGTAAAATTGTGGACTAATGACAGCAAGACTTGTCTGAGAGAACAAGGAATAAATCTACACAGGCATACCTCGTTTTATTGGGCTTCACTTTATGGAGCTGTGCAGATTGTGGGTTTTTTTTGTTTGTTTGCTTTGTTTTTTGTTTTTTTACAAATTGAAGGTTTATGACAACTCCATGACAAGCAAGTCTATTGGTGCCATTTTTTCAAAAGCATTTGCTCACTTTATGTCTCTGTGTCACATTTTGGTAATTCTCGCCATTTTTAGAAACTTTTTTATTATTATTATATTTGTTATGGTGATCTGTAATCAGTAATCTTTGATGTTACTATTGTAATTGCCTTGGGGTGCCACAAACTGTGCCCATATCAGACGGTGAACTTAATCAGTAAATGTAGTGTGTGTTCTGACTACTCTACCTACCAGCCATCCCCACGCCCCCACCTCTCTCCCTCTTCTTGGACATCCCTATTCCCTGAGACACAACAAAATTGAAACTAGGCCAATAAATAACCCTAAGTGTTCAAGTGAAAGGAAGAGTTGCACATCTCTCACTTTAAATTAAAAGCTAGAGGGCTTCCCTGGTGGCACAGTGGTTGAGAGTCCGCCTGCCGATGCAGGGGACACGGGTTTGTGCCCCGGTCCGGGAAGATCCCACATGCCGCGGAGCGGCTGGGCCCGTGAGCCATGGCCGCTGAGCCTGCGCGTCCGGAGCCTGTGCTCCACAACGGGAGAGGCCACAACAGTGAGAGGCCCGAGTACCGCAAAAAAAAAAAAAAAAAAATTAAAAGCTAGAAATGATGAAGCTTAGTGAGGAAGGCATGTCAAAAGCCAAGATGGGCCAAAAGCTAGGCTTCTTGTGCCAGTTAGCCAAGTTGTGAATGCAAAGGAAAAGTCTTTGAAGGATATCAAAAGAGCTACTCCAGTGAATACACGCATGATGAGAAAGTGAAACAGCCTTACTGCTGATACAGAAAATGTTTAGTGATCCGGATAGAAGATCAAACCAGCCACAACATTCCCTTAAGCCGAAGCCTATTCCAGAGCAAGACCCTAACTCTCTTCAATTCTTTGAAGGCTGAAAGAGGTGAGGAAGCTGCAGAAGAGAAGTCTGAAGCTAGAATGAGGCTTAAGGAAAGAAACTGTCTCTATAACATAAAAGTGTAAGGTGAAGCAGCAAGCGCTGATGTAGAAACCACAGCAAGTTATCCAGAAGATCCAGCTATGATAATTAGTGAAGGTGGCTACACTAAGCAACAGATTCTTAAAGTAGAGGAAACAACTTTATATTGGAAGAAGATGCCATCTAGGACTTTCATAGCTAGAGAGGAAAAGTCAGTGCCTGGCTTCAAAGCTTCAAAGGATAGGCTGACTCTCTTATTAGGGGCTAATGCAGCTGGTGACTTTCAGTTGAAGCCAATGCTCATTTACCATTCTGAAAACCCTAAGTCCCTTAAGAATTATATCAAATTTACTCAGCCTCTGCTCTACGGATGGAACAACAAAGCCTGGACAGCACATCTGTTTACAACATGGTTTACTGAATATTTTATGCCCTCTCAAGAACTACAGTTCAGAGAAAAAGATTCCTTTCAAAACATGACTGCTCGGGCCTCCCTGGTGGCACAGTGGTTGAGAGTCCGCCTGCCAATGCAGGGGACATGGGTTCGTGCCCCGGTTGAGGAAGATCCCACAGGCTGCAGAGCGGCTGAGCCCGTGAGCCATGGCCGCTGAGCCTGCGCGTCCAGAGCCTGTACTCCACAACGGGAGAGGCCACAACAGTGAGAGGCCTGCGTACCAAAAAAAAAAAAAAACCAAAAACACCCACCATGACTGCTCATTGACAATGCATCTGGTCACCCAAGCCCTCGGATGGAGATGTACAATGAGATTAACACTGTTTGCATGCCTGCCAACACAACATCCATTCTGCAGCCCATGGATCAAGGAATAATTTCAACTTTCAAGTCTTATTATTTAAGAAATACACTTTATACGGCTATAGCTGCCATCAATAGTGATTCCTCTGATGGATCTGAGCAAAGTCAATTGAAAACCTTCTGTAGAGGATTCACCATTCTAGATGCCATTGAGAACATTTTTGATTCATGGGAAGAGGTCAAAGTGTGTACATTAACAGGAGTTTGGAAGAAGTTGATTCCAACCCTCATGGATGACTTGGAGGGTGTTCAAGACTTCAGTGGAGGAAGTAATTGAAAATGTAGCAGAAATAGCAAGAGAACTAGAATTAGGGGAATGGAGCCTGAATTGCTGAATTGAATCGTTGCAAACTTAGGATAAAACTTTTAATGAATAATGAGTTGTTTCTTATTGCTGAGCAAAGAAAGTGGTTTATTAAATTGGAAACCACTCTTGGTGAAAGTACTGTGAGCGTTATTGAAATGACAACACAGAATTTAGAATATTATATAAACTTAGGTGATAAAGCAGTGGCAGGGTTTGAGAGGATTGACTCCAATTTTGAAAGAAGTTCTACTGTGGGTGTAACACTATCAAACACCATTGCATGGTACAGAGAAATCATTTGTGAAAGGAAGAGTCAATCCATGCAGCAAAATTCATTACTGTCTTATCTTAAGAATGGCCATGGCCACCCCAGCCTTCAGCAACCATCACTCTAATCAGGCAGCAGCCATCAACACAGGCTAGACCCTCCACCAGCAAAAAGATTATGACTCACTAAAGGCTCAGATGATGGTTAGCGTTTTTTAGCAATAAAGTATTTTTAATTAAGGCATATACATTGGTTTTTAGACATATGCGATCGCATTCTTTTTTTTTCTTTTTTTTTTTTTTTTTGCCGTACGCGGGCCTCTCACCGTTGTGGCCTCTCCTGTTGCGGAGCACAGGCTCTGGACGCGCAGGCTCAGCGGCCATGGCTCACGGGCCCAGCCGCTCCGCGGCATGTGAGATCTTCCCGGACCGGGGCACAAACCCGTGTCCCCTGCATTGGCAGGCGGACTCTCAACCACTGCGCCACCAGGGAAGCCCCGATCGCATTATTAATAGACTATAGCATAGTATAGTTATGTAAACATAACTTTTATATGTCCTGTTAAAAAAAATGTGTGTGACTCACTTTATTGTGATATTCGCTTTGTGTGGTGGTCTGGAACTGAACCTGCAAAATTTCCGAGGTACTCCTGGATATCTCTGAGGTATGTATTACCACAAGAGGTGACCCAGGTTGAACATACCAATTCATACCAGAAAATTCAGATAAATTCAAAGATGACAAGGCCACACTGGCTTATCAGGACTATGATTGTCATATGCCCCTAATCTGTGAGATGAGGGTAAAGGAAGTTAAGTAGTTGAAAGGAGGGGCTGGTGTGTGTGTGTGTGTGTGTGTGTGTGTGTGTGTGTGTGTGTGTGTG
>NW_021703781.1:59859235-59911911 GCF_005190385.1 Monodon monoceros
TGTGTGTGTGTGTGTGTGTGTGTGTGTGTGTGTGTGTGTGTGTGTGTTTCCAGTTGTATAGATATCCTCCATTTCTACCTCACACAATTCTTAGTACAAAGAAATACCTAATGGATGCTCATTAAAAGGAAAGCAATGATTTTTTCATAGTTTGTCTCTCAGTATTATACCAGAGAAAGATTTTGAGGCTGTTAGGTACACAAGGCGGAATCGGGGTGGGGGTGATTTTAAGATTGGGGGGAGCAGTTTAGGCCTAAATCTAAAGTATTTGACTCTATTCTATATAATGTGTTTTTTAATTAATTAATTAATTTTATTTTGTTTTTGGCTGCGTTGGGTCTTCATTGCTGTGCATGGGCTTTCACTAGTTGAGGCGAGCGGGGGCTACTCTTTGTTGCGGTGCGCGGGCTTCTCATTGCTGTGGCTTCTCTTGCTGCAGAGCACGGGCTCTAGGCATGCGGGCTTCAGTAGTTGTGGCACGTGGGCTCAGTAGTTGTGGCTCACGGGCTCTAGAGCACAGGCTCAGTAGTTGTGGCACATGGGCTTAGTTGCTCTGCAGCATGTGGGATCTTCCCAGACCAGGGCTTGAACCCGTGTACCCTGCATTGGCAGATGGATTCTTAACCATTGCACCACCGGGGAAGACCTATAATGTATTTTAATTTTTACAAAGCTCATGTGCTATCCAAGATAAGATCCATTTGATTCAAGGCCATGAGTTTGGAAATTTAAGCTCTGTATTTTATTGATCTTCAACATTTCTCTTATCATTAATTAAAATTTCCAAAATATTCTGAAGTATTCTAAAATTTTGCAGCTTGACTTGAGTGACAATAACCCTCAAATTACAAAATTACAAGTTAGAACAATTAATGTATGGATTTAGAATAAAGGGGTATTAGGGAAATTTGGAAATTAAGAAAATGTCTTATTGTCTTGGGTTATCACAATGAATGGGAGTTACGACTGGGATCTAGTAATCGGGCACCAGAGACGGTAAATTGCAATGCATGACAGTTTCATCCAATAAATAACTTTTCCACATCCTATATGACTTTTGGATACATCTTGTTTGCAAAGACTTTATGCTTCCTAATTTCTCCACCTCTAGATTTTACAATTTATCCTAGCATGTTTTCCCTATTTCACATAAGCATTATCTTTCTTCTTGTACTGTATTCAAATAAATCTAGCTGGCTAGTACTTAATTTCTGACATTTTTTTAATGTGGCATCTCCTCATCTAAAATATCTTTTAATTTCCTGAGTTTCTGGTATGGAAAGGCTTCTGATCTTTTACAACTAAATTCATTAATTATAAGTGGGTGCTACCATCAATATTTAGTATTATAATCTAGTATAATCCTGTGTAAGTATTTACATATATACACATGATATTTTATTGTTTTACTGTTATTCCTCTTTCCTTTTAGTTTTCCTTTATACTACAGAGTTTTATATAGTTTTATGATGTTTTTAAGTAGGTCATATTATTTATAACTATCATTTTGCGATAGTAAATGAGGTATAAAAATACTTATAACAGGAAAAGGGAGCTCTTAGGTCTGATAGGTCTGAAAACACTTTTTAGACTCCGTTAGAAAAGACCATCTTACCTCTTACTGGCTGTGTTGCTTCTGAATATTATGTTTGATCTCTTACCCTTAGATCTTTCCTGTGTGAAAACAGAAGCATAATACCTGCCTCTTAGGAACAGATTTAGGCTGAAATTAAATAATTCATGTCAGAATGCCTGGCCCATATAGATCATCCTTCCTACAACATAATTTGAAATTATACATTCGAAACAGATGTTCACTCCAAAATAAGACCACAAACAATCCAATTTCTTAAATGAGCAAGAGATCAAAACATGCACCTTCCCAAAGAAGATACACAGATAGGAAATACGCGTATGAGAAGATGCTCAACATCACTTGTCATTAGGGAAATAAAAATTACAACAATGAGACATCACTGTGCACCTATTAGAATGGCTCAAGTCCAAAAACCTGACAACACCAACTGCTAGTGAGGATGCAGAGTAACACGATCCCTCATTAACTGTTGAGAACGCAAAATGGTACGTCAGCTTTAGAGGACAGCTTGCCAGTTTCTTACAAAGCTAAACATAGTCTTACTGTATCATCCGAAATTGTACTTCTAGTTATTTACATAGTTAATCTGAAAACTTGTGTCTACACAAAAGCCTGAACATGAATATATACAGCAGCTTTATTTAAAATCACCCAAAACAGGAAGCAACCAATGTGTCAACAGGTGAATGGATAAACAAATGATGGTACAATCCATCCAATAGAATATTATTCAGTGATAAAAAGGATTAAGCTCTCAAGCCACCAAACACATGGATGAATTCCCAATGCATATTGCTTAGTAGAAGAAGCTGGCTTCAAAGGACTACATACTGTTTGATTCCATTTAGATGACATTTTGGAAAAGGTAAAACTATAGAGATGATAAACATAAGTGGTGGACAGAAGTTGGGAGAGAAAACTTTGAAAAGGTGAGGCACAGTTTACTATTTGAGGCAGTGAAACTATTCTGGATCACATCGTAATGGTAGATACGTAACATTATGCTTTCAACAAGACCCATAGAACTCTACATCACAAAGAATGAACCTTAATGTATGTGTGCAAAATCTAAAAAATTATGTAAGAGGTTAGGGTATCTGATTACGGAATGCAGAATATGAAAAAATAATCTTACTCTATTAAAAATGTATAAAACCAAGACAGAAACAGACTCATAGATACAGAGAACAAGATGGTGGTTGCCAGAGAGGAGGCAGGTTGGAGGGGTGGGAGAAATAGGTGAAAGGGATCAAGTGGCACAAACTTGCAGTTTGATTGGAGTTACACTGCCACAGACTAATGAATACCTGAGGTTTATTAAAAGCTGGAAGGGCAAGGAAGAATGTTCCCCTAGAGACTTTTGAGAGAGCATGATCTTATCAACACATGGATGTCAGACTTATAGCAACAACCACAACAAAAATAAAATAGTATTGGATATAACCCAAAGTGTAAAATAAATATCCATAAGTAATACTGATATAAATAAGTAAATGGTGAAACAAAGGGGAGAAGACAAATCTCCCATGCAGGAGAATTCCAAAAATGTATCTAGATAATAATTATTCAAATATGCATAAATAATGTATCCAAGTAATCTATCAGTCCTTAAGGAGGTGGGGCATAACTCCCCACTCCATAAGTGTGGGCTGTCAGAGATATTAAAGAAAGCCTTAGGAAATCTGAAAAGTACTGAATTAATAAACCAGTACTGAAACATTATTATTAATAGTGACAAATGCAACATACCAATGTAAGATGTTAAAAACAGGGAAATCTGGATGTGGGGGAATATGGAAATCTATTATATATTATAAAATAAAAGGTATACTGAAAAAATAAACCAAATGTTTAAGCCTGTCTGCATTTGAACCTTGTGTCATTCCTTCTTTATATGTGATTGCCAAGAGTTCAGTTTCTTAACTTTAAAGTGGAGATGATCCTTTGTCCAGAAGAACCACTGTGAGGATTAAATAAAATGACATATAAAGCATCTACATGCTAGATTCTAACATAATGCCCTGGAGACTCTGGAACTTGCTAAATGTTGGTTTTCTTTTGTCCTTGTGAATACATTTTCAGATCTATAGAAGCCAATTAATTAAGAGGATAAGAGGATAATATAAAAAACAGTGAGCAATGATTTGAATGCCGGGCTTCTCAAACTGTATTTCAGTTTGATGTGGATGTAACGAAATATAAATTTCTTATTGGTGAAAGTGAGAGATTGGTTGGAAGTTGAATTTTTCTTGGATAAAGCACAAAATCAAGCTGCCTCATACACGGTGGCTACTGACTACCCCTTCTCAATACTTGTGGATTAACGTGATGATATCATGAGGCTTACAGATGAAATGAAAATGCCTGCTCATGAGACGTTCATTCAAATTAGTTACGAGTAAAGATGGAATTGTACCTCATTTCAAAACTTACTGAAGTGCTGTTACCGAGTAAAATGGTATTAGTAATCAATATTTCTTACACAGAACCTCTTACAAATCCTTCATAAATAACATCAATGCAATAGAGTAGGCTTTATTGGTTAAACCAGCCAGCCCATTTTGATATTTGAGCAGACAAGTTTCAATTAATCTGTGAGAAATTTTGTCATTTACCTTCACCCTGCCTACCCACACAGATAATCAGAATAGGATTAGTTCAATTTGAAAGACTTGTATAATATGAAAAAAAGCCAAAAAGCCATTTTAAGTCTGTGTACTTCTGTTGCTAATGCCAGCTGGCCAACCTCTAACATTTTAAAACTTGGGAGTCTCCAAAACATACATGATCATCAATGCCTTTAAAGATGTAACAATGATGTTGTAACCAAACAAAACTAGTAACGTATGAGTGCCACAAGCTACCTCTTTCCCTTTGCCCAGGAAGAAGAACTTGGGCGTGGCTCTCTCAATATCCTTCTCCCTCACCCAGCCTCTTACATTTCAAGGACTGGGGTAAAAAGGAAGACAAGAGACTCCTAGGAGGAGTTTTAGGAAATTACTGTTGCAACGTACACATTTTCCCTTGCAGTATTCCAAAATCCAAGGAAAGAATGTGAGTCATGTTCATGTTATCCTTGGTTTCTAAAATGTTTGATTTTCAAAATGCATTGCCTCGCCGAGAAGGGGTGAAGTAGACCTTTAGCGGTTGGCAGAACCAATAATTTTCACTTCTCACTACATTAAAGATTCATGGTTAGCTCAGCTTGCAATGTACCTGCCTATGTTTGATTCCCAGCTCCTTCACTACCTAGATTTAATCCCAATTCTCTGACCCTTGGTTAAATTGCTTAATCTCTCATTACCTCACATCCCTCATCTGCAAAATCGAGATAATACTTGTACATGCCTGATAGGGTTAGTTGCAAGGAATAAACTCTATAACCTGTGTAGAAACAACAGAATAGAGACTTGCACACAGTAAGTACCCAACAAATGGTAGCCAAGGTTACATTTTCCTTTCTCCGTATCTGAATCTTGTTTTGTAGAAGCTTTCTACCATTAAGGGAATAAGAAATTTACATTAAATAGAGATGTATTTCTTTTGTGATTAGTTCCCATTTATTGGGGCAGCTAAGTCTTGAAAATATAGTTAAGATGTTTAACTCAGTAATTGTGTGATGTTGTTTTCTGCTCCTGACTGGCTATACAAGTGATGCACTTTGTATTCAGTGAATGTGAGATCTAAAATAACCAATTTTCTAAGTCCCATAATTTTAAGGGATAATTCTTAATTTAAATAAAGTGCTTTCCAATTCTCTTTGCTTTCATGAAAGTTGAACTTTTGTTTATAATGCTAAGTCCTTCCCCATGTGGGTTGGTCACTGACACAAAGAGAAAATCCGCCAAAATGGCGATAATCACAGATGGTTCACCCAGACAGCAAGGATACTTTATGAGCTGAAAAATCAGCCAGTAGGGAAAACACACAACAACAATAAAAAGGTCTCTCATAATTCACATTTTCTTTTTCAAACAGGAGCAGCTTAACCACATTTTGCACCCAGTTGCTGACATTTTTTTCCCTAATTATATTGAGAATATTTTCTCCCCATGATCTGCTTTTGCATCTTAATGCTTTTGGGAACCAGTAGACTAAAAACAATATTATTTATGTTAATTGTGCTGTGAACTGCATTAATAGAGTTTAAAAAACATTTGTGATATTATGCATTTAAATTCTGTCTATATCTTCACCCTTTGGTGACAGCAGCATTTGCACAAATAGTAAAGAATTGAAAATAAATTCATTTTTTCTGACAAGCTTGCAAATGTGAAGCTGAATATTAATGGCAAGATGTGAACAAATGGAACATACTGAATTTTCACAAAAGAAAATTTCTGCTGGTACTGCCCCCAAGAACAGAGTTTAAGAGTAAGCAGCTAAAATGAAGGGCCACAAATGTGAGTGTTACTAAAGACATTAACAACCAGTCTCTTCTTAAAGAGAGAAAATCAAGAACTGTAACTGAAGAATCTGTCCAAGTTGGATATATAATTAATGGTAGGTCACAGAGAATAGAGGAGAACTCTATATTAATACTTCCACTTAAATAGCTAACATTTTACAGTTGTCATTTCTTTCATGTACTATATGTGAAAGTATTATACAATAACAAACCTAATATTTAATTTAAATGATCTCAGTATAATCTTATAATAATCCTTCACGTAAGTAGGACACATATTCTCTTTCTAGAGATGAGAAAACTAAACCAGGGAAATTGTGATTTGCCCAAGTTAATAGGCAGCTACTCTTTTGCATTCATACAACGGATTTTTTTTTTTTTTTTTTTAGAACAAACTCTTTCAGAGAAATGCATAGATATTCTTAAATCAAGTTTCTCAGGTTGAATTCAGTCTTCCATACATCTACTGGCCAGTAACATTTTATCTGCTGAACGGCCATCCTTTCTGCCATATACAGTATGGTTTTGTCCTCATCGTCGTATTAGTTATCCACTGCTGCGTAACAATATTACCACAAACTTAGCAGCTTAAAACAACACACATTCTCACAGTGTCTGTAGGTCAAGAATCTAAACATGGCTAAACTGAATCTTCTCCTTAGGGCTTTGCAAAGGTGTGATAAAGGCTAATTGAAATGGGGTTGCAGTCTTATCTGAGGCTCGACTGAGGAAGTTTTTGCTTTCCAAGCTCACTCATGCTGTTGGCAGAATTGAGTCTCTTGCAGTTGCAGAACTGAGGGCTTCTGTTTTTTGCTGACTATTGAGTGGAGGCCAGTGTCAGCTCCTAGAGGTCACCCACAGTTCCTTGCAATGTAGGAATCTCCAACATGGCCACTTGCTTCCTCAAAGTGAGCAAGGGAGGGAGAGACTCCAGCAAGAAGAGCACTACAATCTTATGTAACTGAATCATATAACACACATAATCATGCCCATCCTATCATTTTTGCCATACTTTTTTTGTTAGAAGGAAATCAGAGGTGTTATCCACACTCTGGCATCGGGGATCACATGATAGCATGAATACCAGGAAACAGGGATTTTTAGGGCTACCTTATGAGTCTATTTGCCACAATCACTATCAATGTATGCAACAATATGAATAATTCACTGTACTTTGTCCTTCCTATGAAAAGGCCAAAAAATAAAATGAATGTGCTGATGTTACCGATAATAACTTTAGGTTTATCAATTCAATACAAAGCTAGACATTGTTACATGAATATTTAGTCTCTGTCAAATGCTATTAAAATTAAAATTGAAATGAAGAAAAAAGGAAATAACAGGTACAAAATTACAAACATGTTGGCATAGACAGTATCGAAAATAAAATTGGGAAATTTATAATTTATTCTATCTCAGAACTCTTCTTGTAAGGGCACAGTTCAGATTTTGCACAAATTTCACACAATAACACATATATTCACTGCGTATGAAAGTAAGACTTGTCTATAGTTAATAAGTGGCCAAGAACTCAAAAGTAGATTCTGTAATACTTAGAGTTTTTATCTCAAAGTTTAAAGAGCAAAGCTTAGATCTAATTATGGTAACATTTGCTTAAAATTGTCCAAAGGCTTTCCACTCATAAAGTCAAAATCCTTAACATGGCCTGCAAAGCAATGTAATCTGATTTCTGCTCATTCTTCTCATCAGTCTCCCCACACTCTCATCTCAGCCACTGCTAACTTTTCCTACAACCCATATACTCTTTTGTACATACTACTCTGGCAGCAACCAATGTTATTTCATCACTCTCTTCCTTATTTATTTATCACTTACTAATATCTCAAGTATACTTTTCTCTGGAAAGCCAAGTTCTTTTGTAAGTACCTTTTTGAAAAGTGGTGTTTCCTTCCTTTGTAGAATTTATCTCAGTTCATAATTATCTATGCATTTGAAAATAAATTATTGTTTAATGACTGTCTTTCTAATCCATCAGACCAGAAGGTGGTAAAGGCAGGGACTGAACAAGTCTAATAATGTGCACTAGTGTATCCTAAGTGCTTGGCATCTTGCTTGTGACAGGTGTTCAAAAAATATATTCCTAGATGAATCAATCAACCAATTGACCAATCAATCAATCATTACCAATATTTTCACACAGGAACCTCAACCTCCCACCTCTTAATTCAATTTTTCTTTTTTGCCCTGTTTAATTTATTGACTGCTCTATATACTTTTAGAAGCAAACCATCATCCATTTTTAATAGAGTTAAATGGGATGTCTTTTTTCTATAATTTGGAGGACAAAGGACATAATTGAAACAGAATTTTAAAAGTTAGAAAGGTTTTTTTGCTGTATTTTTCATGAAGATAATGGCCTTAAGCTTCTAGAAGGAGTGAAGACTTTTAGTATTGATTTTATCATAGGCAAGTGGGGCCCAATCTTCCATAAATTGAAAGAAAGAGAATGATTGGAATAAGGGGATGGTTACTGTTAAAGTCTTTATATTCTTTTAAATGTTTTTTTTTTAATTTATTGATTTATTTATTGGCTGTGTTTGGTCTTCCCCGCTGCACGCGGGCTCTCTCCAGTTGCAGCAAGCGGGGGGCCACTCCTCATTGCGTTTTGTAGGCTTCTCATTGCGGTGGCCTCTCCCACCGCAGAGCACGGCCTCCAGGCATGCAGGCCTCAGCAGCTGTGGCACGCGGGCTCAACAGTTGCGGCTCACGGGCTCCAGAGCGCAGGCTCAGCAGCCGTGGCGCACGGGCCCAGTCGCTCCGCGCATGTGGGATCTTCCCGGACCAGGGCCCGAACCCGCGTCCCCCGCATCGGCAGGCGGGCTCCCAACCACCTGCGCCAACAGGGAAGCCCTCTTTTAAATGTTTTGATTTGCAATGAAGTAGCAAAATATTTTTTAAAAAATAAGAGAAATTTTCTGAAAACTAACTGTAGGAAGCAGTCCTCATGGAAGTTAGATAACCAAAGAGAATCCATTCTTACGTTAAAAGAAAAGTGGAAAGCTAAAAGAAAACTAAAAATTTTGTACTGTGGTCTCAGATTTAATCAACAATTACATTCAAAGTCAACAAGAAGAAATTCACAGTGATTCTGAGAAGGGTCTGCCTGATGTATTTATTGTTATTTGTTGCCAGTCTAGACATAGAGTTAATCTCCTGGAATTCTGTTCAAATTAATAAATGCCAGTTGTAAACAGATCTTGGGTGACCTCTCTTTCCCTCCTACATTCTACAACAATTTCAGCTAAGAGGTTTCCCATTTGCTGGCTCTATAAGTGAACTCCAAGGACTCTGCCATTGCAAGTTGTTTTACTGACCAGACTTAAGCAAATGTCTATTAAAATCAAATGGGGATATCACAATAGGTCTTTTTGAATATCCCCTTTAATGTCTAAGGTCTCAGGACCCGCTGCAGAGAAAACTTGGTTAAAATATCTCCATTAGCCCCAGGGTGGATGTCACAATCATCACAAAGAGTAATCTGCTATATAAAAGGAGGCAGTGGCATCTGGAATTAGCCACCCTTTCTCTACTTCTTCTGCACAGAAAACTAGAGCAAGACACACTTTCCTACAAAGCATTAATGGCACTCTTAATCCAAAGAACGAAAGCTCTTAAAATTTCAAGTCACATTGATTAAAACATTATTTCCTCTACACATAGCATCTCTGGTAATTTTTCCCCATTATGACAAGACATTTGAGTCCCCAAACCGTTTCTTGTATAGCTGTTCAAATATTAAATTATCAGTATTACTTGCAGCGAATGTCTTAACTTTAATGGGAAATATTACAATTATGGTTGAGGTTTATAATATCGTTGTAAGTAGGCTGAACTTCATAGCAGTCTGGACACTTTTCATAAGGAGACATAGGCTTTACTTTCAGAGCTATCAATAGGGCAGAGATTTTATGCTGCCTCTATTTATAAAACAGAAAGCAGTGTGAGGCCATTTAACCAGAGCATTCATTCTGGGTCAACCAAGCCCCAAGCACCTGTTTTCTCTATGAGTGCACACATTGCCTGAATGACCCCAATTATTGTCTCAATTCTTCCTTTTACCTTGCCTGTGGGGACAGTCTGCCAACATTTAGGGCCTCAACCAAGAATGACAAGAACCCACAGGAGGCTCCACATGGCTCTTGCTAGCCCAGCAGAGAACTGGAGCAGAAATACGAGCTACTCCTTAGATTCCCAGTTGATTTCAGCCTTTATCTGTCCTTCTAAAAATATCTGTAGGTATTTTTCATATGTGCATCATAGATCAAATCGTATCATACACTTCAACTGCCCTCTAAGGCTGCTATTTTTAATTGCACCAAAATTTGCAAGTAAATGAGGATTTGCTGAATCAAAGTTCCCAAGTCTATCCATAAGGTGTTGTCAGTTTTATCCGTAAGGTAAAGTATCACCAAAGGCTTAACTTGACATGCATCATCTGATAGGTTTTGCTAGATTCCCCCCAAAAAAGTGAGTTAGCTTCCTGAGGAATATTGGGCAGAAAACTACACAGTTCAACAACATCACTTTCATGTATACATTCAAGTAGCTAAGGAGAGCCTACTCTATACAAGGCATAGAGCAAGGCACTGTTGGATTTAAGGACAGGCTATAGAGACAAAAAATTTTTATTTTTGCCCTTGCCTCTCCCTCCACCCTAGGAAAATACAATTTAATTAGGAAAGAAAGGGCTCATATACAATTGCTAAGTAAAGGATTAAGTAAAAAGAAATCTTAAAATGAGGTCAAAGAGTGGTTTACATTTCAAAGGAATAAGAGAAACTATTTCTGCCAGTGTCATGGGGCAAAGTAAGAAATCAGGAGGCTATTGGGGAAAGAGCATGCACTTGAAGAACAAATTAGAAAGGAAAGGAAATGGGACAAATCATGAGCAAGGTCTTCAAAAATTTTGCAGTGCCTTTGAACATGATGATCTTTGTTAAGTTAAAGTAAACCAAATAATTTAAAAAAAAAAAGATTTTCTCAAGCAATACAGGGCATTCAGCATTCCTAAAGGATGCTATCCAATGTCAACAAAACAAGGGTGTGTGCACAAGAAGAGAGTGACTAACAGACCATAAAGGATGGAGGTAGACTAAGTACAAGAAAGATAAGAAAAAACAAATGCCCAAACTCCCAAGAACTGGAGTACTAGTTTCCATATGCTGTATAAGAAGTTGTTAGAAATCTAGTAGTTTCAACCAACACAATTATCTTCTCAATGTCAGGATTCTGGGTTCAGTGTAAATGGGATCTCTACTCAGGGTCTTACAAGGCTGCAGTCAAGGTGTCAGATAATCTGTGATCTTTTTTGGAGCTGGAGGTCATCTTCCAAGCTTATGTAGTTAATGGCAAAATTTATTTACTTGCAGCTGTAAGAATGAGACCCTCACAAGGGCTTACCCAGTTCCTTGCCGTGTGGCCCTCTCTTTAGGCAATTCACAGCACAGCGGCTTGCTTCCTCAAGATTGGCAGAAGAGTCTCTCTCTTCAGCCTCCCAAGACTGTCTTATGTAAGCATTCCATCATCTTAGCCATATAACAGAACCAGTGACATACAATCACCTTTGAAATATTCTATTGGTGAGAAGTAAATTACAGATCTCATCCATATTCGAGGAGAGGGAATTATACAAAAGTGGTCATTCGGGTCACCTTAGGGCATCCCTCCCACAAATGGAAACAATTAAATACAGCGATGGGACTGGTATGATATTGATCAACAAGTACAAATTGGGCACTTGTCTTTGTCCAAGTATGAATTATCACAATTCTTTCCCTTTTTCTTATGTTTACAAAGGATTAACATTTACATACAGTACAACCTTAGACTTAGGCAACTGAGTCACTGTCCTGGGCCTTATACTGTAGAGGTTCCTACTATGGCACTCTTCTAGCTGTGTCCTTCCATACAGGAAGAGGGGTCTGTGGGGCCAAAGGAATAATCCCAACTGGAGCCCACATACCTCCTCCTTCCTGCTGTACTCTGGATACTTAAGTCTTCAGAACTCCCTGCCCAAATAGTCCAAGCCTGTTTTCTTCCTTCCCTTCAGTCTGTCCTCCTAAAGGCAAACCATGCTACTCATGTAGTACAGAACTTTAAGTCCTAGGAGTTATTCAAGGGGCTGTTCTTTTCAAGAAGCCATTGTCTGGCAGAACTGGGACTTATGTTCTGAGATGTCCACAAACCTGTTCTTGGTTCTCCATAGCACAGATTGGAACCAGGGAAGGGAATTGAAGAGGTGGACATTGGATGGAATACTCCCCATCTGTCCTTTTTCCCCAGGCCTTACAAATGTTAGAGGTAGGTCTGTTTACATATAGAAAATAGAAATCCCATTCTGAGCAGATAATTTCATTCATGCCCATGGGGTTAAGTGACAACCCACTGAAATATTTTTTTTCTCTTTGCTGAGTAAAGAACATTCTCTAAGGAAGTTGGAATAGAAAATGCTACCTCATCAATAAAAAGCAAGCAAATAAAAACATCTTACAACCATTCAGGGGAAATAAAATGGTTCTCTGTAGTGTAATTGTAACCTAAGATACGTGAGACACTTAAATGTTTCAAACTATACATTTTTAAAGGGAATCAAAGGATTGTGATATTCAATTTGGACACTCATATAAGGTATGAGAGATACAATAAAATGTTGAATGTAAAACTCAAAAAAGACACAGGAGAAAGAAAAGGGAAAAAAATTCTCACAAAAGCACATTAATTGGAAATATTGTTCAGAGATTTTAAAAAAAGACATCTCTGACTTGAGGTTTTAGTGCTGAGCACAAGCACTTTTGTGCATTCTCCATTACTAGAAAATTATAAGGGAATCAGGTATTCATTTTACCCACTGGAGGGTGTCCTGCCTGTTTACAATATGGTATTAGCAAGGGTTTAGAACTCAACAGCTTCCTTCCAAGTTTTCGTTTTCCAACTCCATGGCCATTCCAGATAAACATCTGTGCTTCATATTGTGTGTTGGGCACATTGCTACTGATCTGACATCAAATGTCTTTTCCTCCATCTGTTGCTGATTCATTTTTTTTAAAAAAGCATTTCAGTCAGGGAAGGGCGGTTCAAGATGCTAGCGTAGGAAGATTGTGAAAACGCACATCCTCCCACGAGCACAATAAATCTACAGCTTCATATGGAACAACTCACTCTGAAAAAGACCTAAAAACTAGCTGAACAGCTACTCTAGAGCAAAGGATAAAAGCACCACATGGAGTCGGGTAGGAGAGGCTGAGACAAGGTCTCATCAAATATCCCAAACCTGGCAGGGTGATCCACAATTGGGTGGAATCAAATACCAACATGGAGCTTATCCCTGAGGAGCAACAGATTTGTGCCACGCATCAGGCACTCCAACCCTTGGGACCAGCACCAGAGAGACAAGCTCCCAAAATATCTGGCTTTGAAAACGAATGGGGTTTATGCCTAGGCAAACTACAGGCCTACAGGTAACAGAGATTCCACCCTTAAAGAGCTCACATGGAGACTCACTCATCCCAGGACCCAGCACAAAAGCAGCAGGTTGAAAAAAGCTTAGATAATATGTAAAGAAGATACACTGGCTAATCTTAAAGCATCTGCAGTTGGGGCAGGAATCTGCTGGGACTCTCTCTGGAAATGGAGGCTCTGGCAGGCACCATTGTTGCATTCTTACTCTACCTTGCTAGCACCAGCACTGGTGGGCATCATCTTTGCACTCTCCCTCTAACCTGCTAACACCAGTGAGCACACAGTGCCACCCTGTCTCTCCTGTGGCTTGGGGCACACACAGGTGATGCCCCTTAAGCACCTGGCTCTGGTGGGTGGCAGGCTTGCATTCCTGAGGCGTATGGATCTGAAACATTCAGAATGTAATTGCAGTCACACAGGATTATATATATTTGCATATCTTAAAAGCTGCTGCCTGAGGTTCTAGCTTCCAATCAGCCTGAAAGTAGGGGTTGACTGAGATCCCTTCTTCTGGAACATTCACAGATCTTGGCCTACCCTCAACAGGTAGGACCTATCAAAAAAAAAAAAAAATCAGATTGCTTAAACAACCAAAAAAGTTTGAGAGACAACCAAGAGCTAGGGCAATATTAAATAATAAGTTTTATCTCCTATACAAAGCCATTCCTCCAAGACTGGGAAAGATAGCCATTTCACCTCATACATAGAAAAAACACAGAGTCAAGCAAAGTAAGGAAACAGAGGAATATGTTCCAAATAAAAAACAAAATAAAGTCCCAAGGGTGAAAAATTAATGAAACAGAGATGCATAATTTACCTGAGCTTCTTTAAAATAACTATGATGAGTTCAAATTAACGGTCATAAAGATGCTCACCAAAATCACGAGAAGAATGGATGAACCCAGTGAGGACTTCATTAAAGAGACAGAAATTATAAAAAAGTACCAAAGAGAAGTCACAAAGCTGAAGAATAATTGATCTGAAAAATACACTAGAGGGGGTCAACAGCAATGTAGATAAAGTAAAATAAATGATCACTAATCTGGAAGGCAGGGAAGTGGAACTCACACAGAGCAGCAAAAAGAAAAAAGAATTTTATAAAGTGAAGATAACTTAAGGGACCAATGGAACAACAACAAAATAGTAACATTTGCATTATAGGGATCCCAGAAGAATAAGAGAGAGAGAAAGAGGTAGAAAACTTAGTTGAAGAAATAATGGCTGAAAAGTTTCCGAGCCTAGAGAAGGAAACAGACATCCTGATCCAGGCAGCACAGAGAATTTCTAAAAAGATAAACCCAAAGAGTCTCACATCAAGACACAATGCACTTAAGACGTCAAAAGTTAAAGAGACAATCTTAAGAGCAGCAAGAGAAAAGTAACTTATGTTTAAGAAACCCCAATAAAACTCTCAGCATATTTCTAAGAAGAAACATTGCAAGCTGTCAGAGAGTGGCATGATATACACAAATTCTGAAAGAATAAAAACTTCCAACAAAGAATACTCTACCCAGCAAGGTTATAATTCATAATCAAAAGAGAAATAGTTTTCCAGACAAGCAAAACTAAAGGAGTTCAAAACCACTAAACTGGCCTTATAAGGAATATTAAAGGGACTTTGTTAAGCTGAAAAGAAAGAGCACTAATTAGTGACAAGAAAACATGTAAAATCTCTCTGGTAAAGGTAAATATACAGTGAAATTAGTGGATCAATCACTTTAAAGCAGGTATAAAGGTTAATAGACAAAAGTAGTAAAATTAACTATAGCTAAAACAATTAGTTAAGGAATACACAAAATAAAAGATCTGGAATGTGACATCAAAAACATAAAACCTAGAGGGGAGAGAAAAAAATGGAGAGTTTTAGAATACATTCAAGCTTAACTTGCTATCAGTGTGTGTGTGTGTATGTGTGTGTCTGTGTATCATAAACACTGTATATGATATATAATACAAATCATGATATATACGTATTATGATATATACATACTATGTATTATATATCATATATAGTATATATGATCCATGGTAAACACAAAAAACCTAAGTAGATACACACAAGATAATACAAAAGAAATTTATGCATAACAATGTAGAAAGTCATTAAACCACAATCAAGAAAGCAAAAAAAGGAACAAAGAACTACAAAAACCACCAAAAAACAATTAACAAAATGGCAATAAATACATACCTATTTATAATTACTTTAAATGTAAATGGACTAAATTTTCCAATCAAAGACTTGGAGTGGCTGAATAGATTAAAAAAAGAAAAAAAAAGTCCCATCTATGTGCTGCCTACAAGAGACTCACTTCAGTTGTAAGTATGCAGCCATACTGAAAATGAAGGAATAGAAAAATCTGTTTCATGCAAATACAAGCCAAAAGAAAGCTAGGGTAGCTATACTTATACTAGATAAAATACTTTTTTTAAAAAAGACTAATAAAATAAAACTACAGGCATTATGTAATGATAAAGGGGTCAATCCAGCAAGAAGATGTAATGTTTGTAAATATTTATGCACCCAAAATAGAAGCACCTAAATACATAAAGCGAATACTAAAAGACCTAAATGGAGAAACTGACTGTAATACAATAATAGTAGGGGACATTTATAGTCCACTTACATCAACGGATAGATCATCCATACAGAACATCGTTAAGAAAATCTTAGCTTTAAAGGACATGTTAGATCAGATAGAGTTAATAGGTATATACAGAACATTGTATACAAAAGCAGCTGAGTATACATTCTTCTAAGGGGAAATGAAACATTCTCCAGGATATATCATGCATTAGGCTACAAAACAAATCTCAATAAATTTAAGAAGACTGATCATATCAAGAATTTTTTTCACCAAAATGGTATGAAACTAGAACTCTATTACAGGAAGGAAACTGGAAAAAAATCACAAATGAGTAGAGAATAAACAACTTGCTACTGAACAACCAATGGGTCAACAAAGAAATCAAAGGAGAAATTAAGAAATACCTTGAAACAAATGAAAATGAAAACATACCACAGGGCTCCCCTGATGGCGCAGTGGTTAAGAATCCGCCTGCCAATGCAGGAGACATGGGTTCAAGCCCTGGTCTGGGAAGACCCCACATGCCGCAGAGCAACTAAGCCCATGCGCCACATCTACTGAGCCTGTGCTCTAGAGCTCACAAGCCACAACTACTGAGCCCATGTGCCACAACTATTGAAGCTCACATGCCTAGAGTCCATGCTCTGCAACAAGAGAAGCCACCACAATGAGAAGCCCATGTGCCAAAACAAAGAGTAGCCTCCACTCACCGCAACTAGAGAAAGCCGACACATAGCAATGAAGACCCAATGCAGCCAAAAATAAAATAAATTTATTTTTAAAAATACCATAATCTATGAGATGCAGCAAAAGCAGTTCTAAGAGGGAAGTTTATAGTGATACAGGCCTACCTCACAAATAAGAAAAATCTCAAATAAACAATTTAAATTTACTCCTAAAGAAACTAAAAACGAAAAACAAAGGAAGTGCAAAGTTAGTAGAAGAAGGAAATAATAAAGGTTAGAGCAGAAATAAATGAAATAGAGACTAAAGAAACAATGTAAAAGATCAATTAAACTAAGAGTTGGTTCTTTGAAAATATAAACAAAACTGACAAACTTTAGCTAGACTCACTAATAAAAAAAGAGGGGGGGCTTCCCTGGTGGCACAGTGGTTGAGAGTCTGCCTGCCAATGCAGGGGACACGGGTTCGTGCCCGGTCCAGGAAGATCCCACATGCCGCAGAGCGGCTGGGCCCATGAGCCATGGCCACTGAGCCTGTGCGTCCGGAGCCTGTGCTCCGCAACGGGAGAGGCCACAACAGTTAAAGGCCCGCGTACTGCAAAAAAAAAAAAAAAAGAGGGGGCTCAAATAATAAAATCAGAAATGAAAGAGGAGAAATTATAACCAATACCAAAGAAATACAAAGGATT
Source organism: Monodon monoceros (assembly GCF_005190385.1). Taxonomy (NCBI): domain Eukaryota; kingdom Metazoa; phylum Chordata; class Mammalia; order Artiodactyla; family Monodontidae; genus Monodon; species Monodon monoceros. The sequence continues at coordinate 59,876,680 of NW_021703781.1, forward strand.
CTAAAAAATTACTATGAAAAATTATACCTGAACAAATTGGGCAACCTAGAGAAAAATGAATAAATTGCTACATTCAATCTTCTGAGAGTGAATCGTGAGGAAATAGAAAATCTGAATAGACTGATTATTAGAAAGAAGATTGAATAATCAAAAACAAAAATCTAGAACCAGATGGCTTCCCTGGTCAATTCTACTGAATGTTCAAAGATTTAATACCTATCCTTCTCAAACTCTTCAAAAATTTGAAGACAATGGAATGCTTCCAAACTGATTTTTCAAGGCCAGGATAACCCTGATAACAAAACCCGACAAGGACATCACTAAAAATGGGAAATTACAAGCCAATATCTGTGATGAATATAGATGAAAGAAATTCAACAAAACATTAGCAAACCAAGTTTAACAATATATTAAAAGATTCATACATAATGATGAAGTAGAATTTATTCTTGAGATTCAAGGATGGTTTGACATAGGCAAATCAATCAACATGGTACACCACATTAATAAAATGAAGGATAAAAATCATACGATTATCTCAATAAACGCAGAAAAAGCATTTGACAAAATTCAACACCGTTAAAATCTCCCAACCAAGTAGGCAAAAAAAGAATGCGCCTCACCATAATAAGACCCGTAAATGACAAGCCCATAGCTAACATTATATCTAATGGTGAAAAGTTGAAAGCTTTTCTTTCAAGATCAGGAACAAGACAAGGATGCCCACTTTCACCACTTTTATTTAACACAGTATTGGAAGTCCATAGTAATTAGGTAGGAAAAATAAATTGGAAGTCCACAGTAATTAGGTAAGAAAAATAAATAAAAGCATCCAAACTGAAAAGGAATATGTAAAACTGTCACTATTTGTGGATATGATTTTATATGTAGAAAACCCTACAGACTCCACCAAAAAATATATATAATCTTAAATTATACACAAAAATTAATTCAAAATGGATTAAAGACTTGAATGTAATACATGAAACCATAAAAATCCTAGAAGAAAACATAGGTGATAAACTTCTTGACATTAGTCTTAAAGATGATTTTTTTGGATCTGAATCCAAAGGCAAGTCAACAAAAGCATAAACAAATAGGACTACATTAAACTAAAAAGCTTCTGTACATTGAAGCAAATTATTAACACAATGAAAAGGTAACCTACTGAATGAGAGAAGATATTTGCAAACTGTATCTCTGATAAGGGGTTAATATCCAAAACATATCCAAAGAACTCATACAACTCAATAACAAAAATGTTTTAAATGGCCAGAGGATCAGAATAAACATTTTTCCAAAGATGACAGACACATGGCCAACAGGCACATGAAAAGATGCTCAATATCACTAATAATCAGGGAGATGCATATCAAAACCACAATGAGGTATCACCTCACACCTGTCAGAGTTGCTGTTCTCAAAACGGCAACAAATAAGGAGTGTTGGCAAGGATGTGGAGAAGCAGAATCCTCACGCACTTTTGATGGAAGGTAAATTAGAGCAGTTTGGAGGTTCCTCAAAAAATCAAAAATAGAACTGCCATATGATCCAGCAATTCCACTTTCAGCTATTTATTTAACTGAAGAAAATGAAAACATTAATTTGAGCGATATATGCACCCTTATATTTATTGTATTATTTACAATAGCCAAGATACAGAAACAACCTAAATGTCTATCAATGGATGAACTGATAGAAGACATAGTATATATACACCTTGGAATACTCTGCAGCCATAGAAAAAAAAGAATGAAACCTTGCCATTTATGACAACATGGATGGACCTAGAGGATATTACGCTAAGTGATATAAATCAGAGAAAGACAAATACCACATGATTTCATTTATATGTGAAATCAAAAAAAAAAAGAAAACTTATAGATACAGAGAACAGACTGATGGAGGGATGGACAAAATGGGTGAAGGGAACCCATCAGGAGCTACAAACTTTCAATTATAAAATAAATAAGTTATGGGGATATAATTTACAGAAAGCTGACTATAGTCTATAATATTGCATTGCATATTTGAATGTTGCTAACAGAATATTAAAAGCTCTTATCACAAGAAAAAAATTTTGTAACTTTGTACAGTGACAGATAGCAACTAGATTTATTGTGGTGATCCAACTGCAATGTGTACAAATATCAAATTATTATGTTGTACACCTGAAACTAATATATGTCAATTATACTTCAATAGAAATTATTTTTAAAAGCTGTTCACTCAAGCCTTAACTTCCACCACATTTGAACCCTAACAGGAACAAAAATCTGGGAAAGAACTCATTTAACATTAATAGCCTCAAAGTTCACAGCAACAGTATTTACAATAGCCAAGACATGGAGGCAACCTAAATGTCCATGGACAGAGGCATAGATAGAGAAGATGGAATATTGCTCAACCATAAAAAAAGAATGAAATGACGCCATTTGTAGCAACGTTGATGGACCTAGAAATTACCCTATTAAGTGAAGTAATTAAGACAGAGAAAGACAAATATCATATGATAGCACTTATATGTGTAATCTTAAAAAATGATACAAGTGAACATTTTTACAAAACAGAAATAGACTCATGGACATAGAAATCAAACTTACGTTTACCAAAGGGGATAGCGAGGGTGGGGGAGAGAGATAAATTAGGAGTTTGTGATTAATACGTACATACTACAATATATAAATCAGATGAACAACAAGGATAAGGAACTATATTCAGTATCTTATATTAACCTATAATGGAAAGGAATCTGAAAAGGGATAGAGAAATGTAAATGCATAACTGAATCACTTTGCTGCACACTTGAAATATTCTTCCTGATTGAGTTATTCTTCAAATACTAGAAGTACATAATTGATCAAAACCACATGAATATTGTAACAAATATGGATAAACAAGAAGCACATTAAAAGTGAAATTTTATTGCAAAAAGCATTTCTAAAAGGGATGAAAAAACAAATAGCAAAATGCATTTGTAAAGGTTAGACTTTTTGTAAGTTATAACTTAAGTATCTTGGGAAGTGTATGTGTCATAATTGGCCATGGGTTTTGCTTAGTATAGCATAATCATGCCTGAAACCTTAGATGCTCAAAGTATATTTGATATAAGGCCATGGTGGCATGGATGTGTGTGGAGGATGTTACAGTTATAAACTCTCCTTGGCCTCAACCCTTTATTTTTTTCCAGGAGCATCCTATAATATGCCTGGGTCACACCTAAAGTACAACGATGGTCAAGAAGATAAAGTCAGATGAGGCTGAACTTTCCACTTTAGTCCCGTCAACACTGACGTAACTGCCAATTCACTTTGCTGAACAGTTTTTTTTAAATAATAGGATAAAAATTGGCAGTAATTTCCCTCATGAGCCTCATATCTTGAAAGATATGTCAATCAACTAAATGGCATCTACTAATTCTTAACATGACTACTGTTTATTATAAAGACATATGTAATTGCCAATCAACATGATTCATTTGTATGAAATCATCACTGGTTACTGGAGTAAGTTAATCTATGTCAAGGCAGAGCAAAAGCAAAAGAATTGCTTTTTCAGTTATCTGCGTCTCAGGTTCTGAAATATGTAAGAGTCTGTCAACCCTTGTCAATCTTGGGCCACATATTAGGAAGAGCTTACTCCTGTAAGAGTTGAAGTTATTAACAGATCACTGTGAAATAAGGAAAATTAAACAATGCACTGTTTTTCATTATATCAAGAATGTTCATTTTAATGTGTTTTTTATTGTGAGATATGTTCTTTCCACTTTTGTTAACACCATTTTCCCCTTCTGAAATAACGGTGATAGCAAGTCTTTCTTCTTTCATCTTCTCCATCTTTTTTCTTCCTTCTTTTTTTTTTCCCCCTTTTCCCACTTCCCCTCCTCCTCCTACTCCACTACTGCCTGACTCTGGTCTTTATTCTCAGGTCAAATTCTTAATAGGTAATTCAATTAACTGACCTGTGAATGGATGCCAACCCCAAGTCAGCTGTCCATCCACATTCCAGTCAACAGTGACCACTGAGAATAGGATCACATGTTGCAAACATGTCTCCTGTATGCGATTACATTTTTTTAAAGCAAGTGACAGAAACAATACATGTTTAGAATGCTAATCAGTATGGATATAATGATCACCGCTTTGTAAATAAATAAAACTGTAGAAATCATTAGGACAGAAAGAAGCCTCACTCCCACCACTCCCACAAAAGAGGTAGCTTCATATCTCTTTAAGCCTGGTTCCAGAGGTTTTATGCAGTTAGTAAGGAAAAGAAAAAGTGATTAACATTTGAAAATCTCTTTACATTTGCAGACACTGCTTTTGCCATGTGGTATGATGTAGTCACAGTCCTTCAGTATTCTGACACTACACATTTCTCATGGTTCCAGCTCTGCAGAAGTGTGTGTGGTGAATGAATTAGCAGGGAAAATCAAGCATGAGAAGAGCTAAAAGGACAATATTTGTTGTCTAGGCATTGGAAGGCCAAATTTATAAGCTGATTTGTATAAAAAGAAAGAGTTTTATGTTAATCCATCATCAGAGAAATGACCAGTCATACATTCAAAAATAATCAATTAAACACAAGATATTTTAAGTATAAATACAAAATATGTAATAAATTATCTGGCACAAAAATTACACCATGTTTTCAATGTGGGCAACATTGTGATCAAGAGGGTGAAAATTGGTTCTTGACGGGTAAAGCAAATGTAGAACTTACAATGGATTGTGGCCCTGCAAACTGTCGGAATACATTATCAGATGTACAGTATATCTGTGGTATTAAAATTTCATGCTGGGATGCCAATTAGAAAAATACATCTAAAAATTTTTCTTAGAAGGGAACAATAGTGAAAAATAAGGTTGAGAAACGCTGGATTATCTCCAACATAGAGCAATTGTGGTGGTGGTCATTGTGATGGTGATGATGGCTATAAGAATAGGTAAAGCAATCATTGGACAGCTAGATGAAGAGAAAGAGCACATCAAACATTCTCCAAGTAAATGGAATACGCTAAATGCTAGTGAGCTTGTGGATGTATTAAGACAAAGTGTTGAAGATACAACATGTTTGGTTATTTAATATAGGAGAAAAGTAAAAGGAATAGAGAAGATTTCCTCCAAGAAAGTAAAGATTAGATGCATAGGCCTTTTAGCAGGCCTCTACATGACCATTCCCTGTGTAATCAACTTAGAAGAAATTGGAGAATTTCTTCAAATAGTGTTGGAACAAGACCAAAGGAAGATATCAAGAGTGCATTCACATGTAGTCTTTCTGGAAAGAAATCCAAAGTTGGTAAAATATATGGAAAAGGATCAGACAACACCCACAAATACACTCTAATTTAGAAGGGAGAAGCAAAAGTGGAGGGTAGCCATGGCTGAGACAGGAGACACACACGTAGAAGCGCACTTAGTGTGACTGATTACTAAACATCCCTTATAAGAATCTTGTGGAATTATGGAGGGCTACCAAGGTTGCATAAACTAAAAAGCCAGCAGGGGTCTAGATGTATCCTGATCAAGCAGGAATCTAGTCTAGAATATATGGTAGAAGAGATGAGACAGAGTCACATAATATGTAAAGAATGGGCATCGGATATATTAAGTTCACTAACCCAGGGTTTAGTGTGGTCTCTTGATATAAGGGGCCATAACTGCAGCTTGCTCCTCCTCTCTAACCTGCACCTCTAAATGACTGAGTAAATAGTAAAACATCAATTCTCCATTTATCCCCACCAGCACAAATTTGGACAATAAGCTAAATCAATGAAAATATAAAAAACTTGACTTTGGGCAAATTAAAAGACCTCATAAACCTCTACTCAAACTGATGCATCGTCAGCAGGCAACATGTGACACCAGTGTATGGAGCATTCTGCACCATAAAAGCAAAAACGAGGCCCATAGAATCCAAGGGAAGAGGCACTTTGAAATAAAGATGTATCACAAGAATCAAAAAACAATTAAGAAAAAAAGTTATATTAGAGTCAATGAGAATGCTTTAAGGTGATTTTATATGATAATTATATGGTAATAGTTTTCATATCTGATTTCAGTAATTTGTTTAAAATGTATATACACACACACACAGGAAAAATGTCATTTATCAATACTAAATCACCTATATAAAATAACTGGGAACGAATTTTAAAAATAAAGGTACAGGGCCTTTGAAATAGTGTATTTATCAAAATCCATATGGAAGACTAAGTATTTAGGCTAAAGAAGGCTGTTTTGAAATAGAAGAGTTGTGACAAGTTTATTATGCTTTCTAATACTAAAGAAAAAATAGATAGTGTTAAACAGATCAGTGAAAGATAACTGAAATTTCTCAGACAGGAATAAAGCATATTAAAAAAATGGCATTTTTAAATGTATGGAAAGGAAGGTTGTTTGTATTAAGTTTTCCTAGGACAGTTTGTTAATTTGAGAAAAATAAAATCAATTTCTCTACTTCACACCATACAGAAACAAAGATCAATTAAAAATAGTAAATGGAATCAATAAAACAGAAATGATTGGAGAACACATAGATGTACATTCATCTATCTCATTTTCCAATGGATACAGGTGCTCTAAAGACAAAACTGAAAAAGACAAAAATCTAGCTACATAAAAGTGTAGCATATTTTTCTACTTAACAACAACAACAACAAAAAGGTAATATCAAAAGACTAATTACTAGCTGGAGAATGTATTTGCAACAGAAGAAGCTAAAGGACGTTATTGTTTTGTGAAGAACACTTACATGTGGTAACAGAGAAGGGAAAACAGCTTTCCAATGTTTTTTCTCTTTTTTGGTTACACAGGTAAACTACGTTTCCCAGAACGTTAGCATCTAGTTGAGGTACACTACTAGTTCTCATTAATGTCATCAAGGAGATTCTTCACTTCCACTCCTTTAGCTACTCAGTAAGGATAGATTTTCTGGTAACAAATTTTCTTAGCTGTCCTTTGTGTGAGAATACCTTTACTTCTTTTTATTCCTGGTAGTTTCAATGGATATGGAATGCATGATTGATAATTCTTTCTTTTTTATACTACCTTATTGAAATATGACAGGCAGAAAGCTATACATATTTAATGTATGCAACTCAATGAGTTTAGGGTAAGTATATAACTGAAACCATCACCATCATCAAGGCCATAGACATATCCATCACTTCCCAAATTTTCTTCCCCACTTTGTTAAGTGTGTGTGTGTGTGTGTGTGTAAGAAATAAAGAGAGAGAGAGAGAGAGAGAGAGAGAGAGAGAGAGAGAGAGAGAGAGGGAGAGAGAGAGAGGAGGCAGGGAGGGAGAGAACACTTAGAAGATCTACCATCTTAAATTTTGAGTGTACAATACAGTATTGTTAGCCAGGCTCATTTTGCACTAGTGATATTCAGGTGTCCAATCTGTCTTTATAAAATTCCAGAATGATCTGTAAAGCAATGCCATTGAGGTCAACAGATTGCATGTTATATATGATAGAAACAATCATTCCTTGCTCCTGGGGGGAAGACTGTTGTTTATAGTGTCCATCCATTTCTTCAGGAAGGACTAACCAGGCATTGCTGGCACCTAGAGTACCGCCAGTGTGTGAGGCAACACTCATGTGGTTGGCAGAATTTAGTGCCTTGCAGCTTTAGAAAGAGGGCTTCAGGTTCTTGCTAGCTGTTCAGCAAGAACAGACAGCTCTCAGTTCTAAGGACTGCTCACTGGTCCTTGCCACGTAAGGTTTCCCAAAAATGGCCACTTGCTTTCTCACAGTCAGGATGAAAGAAATCCCAGCAAGATGGACACTAGTATTTTATGAGACATAATCACACACACAATCACCTGCACCCCATCACCTTTGCAATATTCTACAGTTAGAAGCAAGTTACAGGGTAAGCAGCCTCCTGGTCTTAGAATCTAGTTACACTTTAAACTCTAATCTCTACATTAACTAAATTCCAGGACCCTCAGTCTTCTGCAGAGTTTCCAAAGCCTTTGTTCTTGTTCTTCTTGCTTAACATGTTGATTCTTTTCTTAGATTGAAGGAAGGGAAAATGGTGAACAGGTAATTAAAAGGATAACCAGAACTTTCCCCAGCATTTTGTTAATTAGATGCTGTGACAAAGATAGCATCAGAAGAGGAGGACAATGGAGCTGGCCAGTCTGCACACAGTGGAAAATGATGGAGATTCTAACCCCCTTCTCAAATGATTAACTGCGATTAGCATCCCTTTCCTCCCTTTAAAAACTTTCATGGTCGGGCAGAATCATTGGAATTGGTTCTTGGACACGAGTCCACTTTCTCCCCAGGTTGCCAGCCTCCTGAATAAAGCAATCTTTCCTTTTCTAGCTACACATGTCTCTTTAGTATTGGCTTTTGAGCAGTGAGCAGCCGAACTTGAGTTCAGTAACAACAGGTTCTGCCCACATTCAAGCCAAAGGGATCATATAATGTCATGAACACCAGCCAGTGAATATCACAGGGGCCATGTTAATATCTGTCTGCCACACAGGGGCAGAGCATATATTTGTTGAATAAGGAGCGTCAGTGGTTCCCTAAAGAACTCTGCCATTACCAAGTACTCCTCAAATGCAAAACAAAATGGGGTAAGAAGTATTCTAGCCATTACAAGCAAAGTTAGGGGAGGGGCAGAAGATAGAGGGATTAAAAAACATGTAATGAGACTTAGGTTTGATGGATTTTTCTAAAATTATATTTCCTCATGGATTTATCTACATTAGTTATATTGTCTCATCCGAAGTGGGAAAAAATGGGAAATGGAAAGCTGAATAACTGAGGTAGTTTTTAGGGATTTCTGAAGATCTGCTTCAGTTTCCATTATCTCTGAGCACATCTATCAAAGTTCCTGATTTCTTTCAGATGAGGTAGAAAGACCTCTGACATTTCAAATGCATCACCCTAATCAACTCCCCATTCTCCAGGATGATTTCAGAGAATTCATTAAAGGCCTAAGGAAAGTCTTGAAGGCCTAATATTCTAAGCACAATAGACCCACTTGCAAAAACAGGTAAGGAGGAGACCAGAAGGTGAGAGTTTTAGATCAGGTAGCTTTACACATTCCTCATGATGAAGGCAGGGAACTGTCATACGCTATGGAGCAAATGTAAGCACATATCTAGCTAGGCATATAATACCAACTCTTCGAGTGACAATTTTTAGTTATTGCTATTTGTAATGCCAAGCCCAAAATTATCTGGGGCAAAGGAGACCTTTTGTGCATGAAACTTTCATTGTCCAGAAGTTATGTGCCAAGAGTCCTCCTAGACTACAAACTGTCAATACCCCAGTGACTAGACTGCAGGTGTTTAGGCTGAGGACTTCTAGGCCATTAAATGGGACTTTGGGGAAAATGTCTTAACTCTTTTAGACCCCAGTTTCACTCAGTGAAATGAGGGTACATGTCTGTCATTTCCACAGTCAGCCCACTGATCTGGGTCAGGCTGTTTAAAGACATTGTTTGGGGATCTCGTTTGAAAGTACAGATTTCCTGATTGTTCTCCTTGGAGATTCTGATATAGAGGTTGCACTGGTCTGGGAACACATATTTAATTTTTTCCCTAGGGGATTACAATGCAGGTTTGAAAACTGCTGATCGTCAAGTATACTTTGTATCCAATGCTCTATGATTCTCCTATCAGCAGAGTGCCAGGTCTTGGAGGGAAACGCTAGTCATGAAAGCTTTGAGCCTTAGATTAACTTGATTTGGAAAAGTAAATTGTTGGCTCTTCTGCAAGAGGCAGAATATGAGAGGATTTCCGGCTGAGGCAAATACTGCCTCAATTTTAAACTTTGTTAATTACTATGTGTTGGGATTGTTCTACTTTCTGTACCCATGCCACAGACTGAATGCATTTCCCAAAACTCATATGTTGAAAGCTAATCCCCAATGTAATGTTATTTGGAGGTGTGGTCTTTGGGAAGTGCTTAGGTCAGAAGGTTAGAACCCTTATGAATGGATTAGGTTAGTACATTTATAAAAGAGAGCCCAGCGAGCTCCCTCACTGCTTCCTCCATGTGAGGACACAGCATAAAAGATGGCTGTCTATGAACTAGGGAGTGGGTACTCACCAGACACCAATCTGCTGGTGCCATGATCTTGGACATCAAAGCCTTCAGAACTATGAGAAATTTCTGTTACGTAATAAGTCACCAGTCTATGGTTTTCTGTTTTAGCAGCCTTAAAGGACTAAGACAAACCACTTCACTGCCCTAACCTCTAGTCAGTCATCATCACTTTTATGGTGGAATGTTTCATCTGATCTTCTTGCTTTATTCCATGGCTACACATTCCTTGTGACTTAAAGCTAACAGTTTTGCACCAGGCCTGCTTTATTTGCCTTCCACCTTGATTCACAGCACATCAATAAAGAGGATGCCAAAACTCCCATTACATAATTTGGCACTTGGATCCTAGTTGCATTGGAACTAGCAGCCTAAGTGCTGAATGGTAGCCTTAGGTACTGAAGGATCAAGTAGATGACACAGAAATATTAGAACAAATGGACAAATAGAAATAAACTTGAAGTCTACTAAACTGACGAAAACATACCTTCTTGTGTGTGATGAGGATCTGAGTTTCTTTATGAAACTTGATCCACTTTAATGGCTCCTCCTTCTCTACAGACTTAAGGCAATCCCTTTGAGCAATCATTCAAGGCTCTCTGCATTTAGCCAGTTTATCTGTGGTAGGTAGAATAATACCCCTCCTACAAAGATGCTCTCATCATAATTCTAGAACCTGTACATACATTACTTAACATGGCAAAAAGGACTTTGTAGATGTGACTAGGTTAAGGACCCTGGGACAGATCGTCCTCAGTTATTTGAGTATGTCCAATATAATCACATGGGTCCTTAAAAATGGAGTATTTTTGCTGGAAACACAGAACCAGAGAGATGGCAGAATAAAAAGGACATCACCTATTGTTGTTGGTTTGAAAACGAAGCAAGGGGTCATAAGTCAAGGGATGCAACTGGCCGCTGGAAGCTGGAAAAGGCAATGAAACAGATCCTCCCCTACAGCTGCAAGGAAGAACTCAGACCTACCAAAGGCTTGATTTTAACCCAGTGAGAACTTCTAAGCTACAGAATTGTTCAAAACATAAATTTGTATCATTTCAATCCTCTAAGTTTGTGGTAATTTGTTATAGCTGCTAAAGAAAACTAAAACACCACCCAATAAAATGTTTATTATTTCCCTTGAAAATTTTTCTCCAGCTGCTGGTAAACAGACTATGCACACCTCCAACCAAATATTTTTCTTTCTGGAGTTTTGTGCTTTTTCTCATGGTTTTAGCATTTGTGACTTTCCTGCTCTCTCTGCCTTTCCATTTGATCCTTCATTTAAGGTCCAAAGTCCTACCATCTTTATTAACTTTGTTCATATCACACAAAGAATATATGTGTGTTATTCAGACCTTCATAACACTGTATTTACCATTCATTTAACCTTTATTTATAAACCCATATTGTTAGTATTGTTTTTCAGTATATAACGCTTCAAAAAAACATTTTTAAAAGGCAAATACCATCTTATAACACTTTAAAATTCTAATTATGCCCTGAAGGGAGATAGAGTGGCTGTGCATTTAAATAACATGTACATTTGCTATAAAGCCTATTCACCTGAGGGCAGAAGTCTAATTTAAAAAGATATTTAAAGATAAAAAAATGAGAGGAAAATAACATTTTATGACAGTTATTTGTCCAGAAGGGGGAAACGATGATGAATTTCCACTGTACCTCATGCTCTAATCAGAGAGGAAAAGAATAGTGGTTAGAAGATTTGCTTGAGAAATGACAGAGGAAATACAAGATCTTGACTGGATATTTCATCTCCTAGACAGCAAAGGAATCTAGTAGGGCAGTGGTTCTCAATCAGGGTAACTCAACTACTAACAAGACAGTTGACAATATCTGGAGACATTATCATAATTGGGGAAGGTGCTACTAGCTTACAGTAGATAGAAACCAAGGATGCTGATCACCATCCTACAATGCACAGGACAGCACCTCACAACAAAGAATTATCCTGCCCAAAATTTGATGATGTTGAAGTTGAGGAACTTTAATGTATGAAAACTGTGACTTCAGCCTAGGATAGATAGATAGATAGATAGGGATGGATGAAATAAAAGTGACAGAATTTTTAATGGATTTTGAAATGACAGTTAATTGTGAATAAAATTAACAATTTTACTTATGATGCTCTAGTACATAAGGATATAAAGTTTGTTATCAAATGACCAGCATGAATTTTTAAGTAGGCAATTTTTAAAATATTTAGGTCATAGGAATGATTCCATGGCATTTCACTCTGGAAGGAAGATGACTTGAGAAAATAGTAGGGCTCTAAGAAATATTATTCTGAGCATGCCATTGTAAAGTACCTCAGTGAGGTAGAAAAGAGAAACCAGGGTGGTTGTGTAACATGATCTTTGATGAGCTCAAATGAATGATATAAAGAAGGAAATCATGATAAACCATAATGATCATTGTTAGCAAAACTAAAGCTAATTGTAAACAGTACTGAGAGAATGAGAGCTTCAGAAAAAATATCAATTATTTTAATGCTGGTTGTTGACAAGGTAAATTTGAACTATACAACTCTTACATTTTCTCTTTTCTCTGATGAAGAAAACTATATGCAAGTAATTATGGTAAATGGTTACAGAAGTCTAATGTAGGTGAAGAGACTGAAAGAGATTGTAACAAGTCCAGGCTCAGCTTTAGAAGAACTGCATCCTGAGGTACTGAGGGAAATATGTGTTACCTGAGCTACATCCAGATTCTTGGAAGAAACAGATAGAATGGGAATGATGCAAAGAAACTGGAGATGGGCAATATCTTTTTTAAGACTCAAAATGAACTGGGCAGATTTTACAACCTTCCAACTGCCAAGCCCTATGTAACTTCCAGGAAGACTTCTAGAGTGATATTATAATAGAGTGGTTTGTGGCTATTAAAAGCAGAAATGACTGGGTTTGTTAAAGGCATGACTAATTGAAAGTGAGCAATATCAAACTAATCACATTCCACTTTTTATAGAGTTAAAAGATGGTTAAGTCAGACATCAATGTATACATGGTATAGCTGGATTGCAGTAAAGCATCTGAAAGTCCTCTCTTTCTATATGTATGTAAAGTATAAAAATGTTTGATATTGGTAAAACTTAGTAGATTCACAATTGATTGAAGTAGCATACCCAAAGAGTAGCAACTAACGAATCAATTCCCTACAGGGCTTGGTTCCCAGACTATCCCAAACAACATTTTTATCAATGACTTTGCTAAGGTGTTAGAGGCCATTTTTATCAAATTTGCATTGACGTCAACCTGAGAGGGTTGTGAATACAACACATAAAAGAATCAAGATCTGGGAATTCACTGGCAGTCCAGTGGTTAAGATTAGGTGCTTTCACTGCAGTGGTCAGGGTTCAATCCCTGGTTGGCGAACTAAGATCCCACAAGCTGTGCGGTGCAGCAAAAAAAAAACCCATCAAGGTCTTAAATTAACTAGTTAGGATTACAGAAAAAAACATAACAAATATTCATAGATCTATAATGGATCAAAGTTTGAGAAAATTTTAGTCGAAATCTCCATTTTATAGGCAAGGACACTAGGGCACAGAAAGGTAACTTTATGGTTCAATAGTTCATATATGGATTTACAAGAAGATAGAAAACCTATGGGTTTGTAGGAAGATAAATATGAAGGGTTGATTCATCAAAAAAAAAGAGAAAGAAACAGGGTTGATTGTCAAGCAGCTATTTAAACTTCAGGAAGTTGTAGCACTAGTAAATACAGCAGAAATAAATAAAAATGATTATCAAATATCAAAAAACATCCTGCCATTCCATGCTGCATGAACAAAGCTGTAGTTAGTGACGACACTGAAAAGAGAAATCAGTTTCTCTGTATGCTGAGGTTTTGTCTCTGAAAAATGATCCATATGGGACTGATTCAAGATATAAAGAATGCCTTTATAAGGTAAACAGATGTGCTAGGTTAAAAAAATAAAAGAAAAATAAATAAACTTTACTTTTAGCAATGTTTATTATAAAAATGAAAATACACTGTGAAATTCTAGGTTCCTGGGTAATGTCAATGAACCTATGCAGTGGCATAAGAACTTGCTGTTAGTACCAAATGAAGTCAGATCAGATGAGGGTGTAAATTTATTTGTCAATGAGTGTCCGTCTGCTCTTAAATGGAAAATAAAAAAAGGCATATATTGTCATCACAAGAACAAGAGAAAGTATTGGTGATAGCCTGACTCAAAGGAAATGACTGACACTTTTATGGCTATTTCAGAGAATCTCAAACTAAAGGAAACTCAATCTGTGAACCCACAAGAATGGAAAAGGAAAGCTCCTATCACCAGCTCACAGGACTAGGACTGGAAGGAACTGAACATTAAGGACAACAGTGGTTATATCTGCTGATATAATTAAATATTTCAATTTCATGGTTATAAGTCTTGATGAAATTAAATAACTCCTTTAGATGTTTCCGTCCTCATTCAACACATTTCAGTGCATGTTTACCACATGAGAGGCACAGTGATATGTGCTAGAGATACAAAGATAAATGAAGTTCAGCTCTCACACCCAAGGATTTACTGTCTTTTAGGAGACATATAAATCTCCAAAAATATTTTGCAATGAAATATAATATATCCTATCAGAATCGAATCTATGAGATAAATGGTGATCTAATGGAGGGAGATTATAAACAGATTAATGGAGTAAGGAAAGGGTTTCCTAAGGGAGAGTCAGAACAAAACCAGCCATTAATAATCTCAGAAACCTGTTCTGGAGTTTTATAGAAATGTTTGCTTAGAACAAAAGAGCTAAGTTGACATTTGTCATGATACTGGGGTATTACTTGTTAATCTTACCTGAGTTTTATTAGGTAGAACCGTAACCATAAAATCTAGAAATACACAAGTCCTGTCCCAACAGGCATGTCCACTCTCAGCTTTCTAAAGACAGCTACGTACAAGAAGAAACAGTGGTATCTTGTATGTGTATCTATACACAAGAAACAAGAAACAGTGGTATCACAAAGTAGAATAGCAATGTATTATAATAACCAAATTCCAAGTCTATCTCCAACCCTGGGTAAGAGGGCTCCTTCCCCCATTGAGCTGAAACATGCATCTCAGGTATTGCTATACTCCAGCCAAACACTTGGAGTGAGACAATGGAATCATGGTCAGATCCTCACCGGGGCTGGATCCTCTCAGCACTCAGGAACACAGAGCCTGAGAGAGCTAGCTACATCTACGCACAACAATCACAGCCATGCAAAAATCAGACCAATTCATAGCAAGCCCTCCTTGTATAGCCTATGCGAGAATGAGGATAAGCGTGAACCTATCCGAGGTATTTTTGGAATCCCTTCCCTCAAGGAGAACGTTGACCCACAGAAGGATGGCACTCTATCTAAGCTGTCAATTGACAGTGCAACTTGGAAGCACATTCCCCAAACCCTGTGTCCTACAATGTATTGATACTTGCACGCTTTAGTCTAGAGTGGAAATATAAAGAATTCCCCATTCATTTTTATATTTCTGATAATCTAGGACAGCATCCTGTAAAACAGCACTTTTTGGTCTTTTGCTATTTATAGAACACACTTAAAAAAAAATTTGAATGGTGCCCAAATGAAGTCATCTGCTTTTAAATAGTTTTCGGCTAGGGGCATTAATAAATAAACAAACAAACAAGCAGCAACAACATCCCCTACCAAGTACCAACATGATATGCCACAAAAATAATAATTTTAAAACCAAAAAAGTAGGAAAGGGAAATCTTAAAGAACAATGTTCCAAATGAATGATAATAGCATTAAGAAGGATTGACAACATCCTCATTTTGTTTACAGACCAGTGAAAGCAGCACCATAGACTTATGGCCCGAAGATGTGTATCTGGGGAAAACTGCTCTGTAAGCTTCATACTTTCTTACTCTTAAACATACTGTCTCGAACAAGCAGCTTAAGAATTTTGGAAGTTGTCATATCCTAATGCTTAAACACAGGAAACTATAGCACCCCATTTTTACTTTGACAGAGGGAACTGTTCATTAAAACTCACTACTGTCACTCAAACTGTGTATATTGGAGACAATTCTTGAATCGATAGATTTACATCCCTTCATACAAATCTTCCAAATCTCTTCAAACCTTACCTTCTCAGGCCTCAACCTGGGTGACGTGGTTGGCAGGCAAGGACAATGACTTAGCGTCTGAGGAGACTTGTAAGAGTGTGCCTGCCTTCAAAACCCCTTAGAACCATTTCAACCATTAGAGATTATTTTGCTTTTGTCAACGTCAAAATATCTTCCATGGTAAGAGAATGGTGAGTGCCACATTAGCTACAAAATTAGGGGGCTTGCCCAGAATAATGAACCTTGAAACTGTTTTAAAGTCAGAAGAAGGAAGTATTATAAGTATATAGCAAAGAGCTGTTTTAAGAATAATTCCTGAAAAAACAAAGTTGTTTTAAGAAAGATTTATAGCAAATTTCATCATTCAAAACAAGGCTCTCAAGATCCATTGTTCCCAATGAAAGTATAAGCTTTTAAGTGTTCTAGTCTGAGCAACAGTGGGGAATTCACTTCATCAGGATGACTTTATGTGTAATTAAAACAAAAGAGCTTATGAGCAACCACTTAAAGAAAGGGACTGACAATCCTTTGCTACATTAAGGGCCTCTACCCGGAAGGAACTGCCTATGTTCATTAGATCTTGAAGCCATTGCAAGGCTAGTATTCAGGCAGAATTCTGCAGACAGAGAAGATTTCCTGAATATTCCCCTCTTAAGAAATAGATGGGGGCTTCCCTTGTGGCGCAGTGGTTGAGAGTCCGCCTGCCGATGCAGGGGACACGGGTTGGTGCCCTGGTCTGGGAAGATCCCACATGCCGCGGAGCGGCTGGGCCCGTGAGCCACGGTTGCTGAGCCTGTGCGTCGGAGCCTGTGCTCCACAACGGGAGAGGCCACAACAGTGAGAGGCCCACGTACCGCAAAAAAAAAATAATAATAATAATAGATGGGCTTCCCTGGTAGTGCAGTGGTTAAGAATCCACCTGCCAATGCAGGGGACACGGGTTCGATCCCTGGTCCGGGAAGATCCCACATTCCACGGAGCAACTAAGCCCATGCGCCACAACTACTGAGCCTGCACGCCACAGCTACTGAGCCCATGCACCACAACTACTGATGCCCGCATGCCCTAGAGCCTGTGCTCTGCAACAAGAGAAGCCACTACAATGAGAGGCCCGCGCACGGCGACGAGGAGTAGCCCCTGCTCCCGCAACTAGAGAAAGCCCGCACGCAGCAAGAAAGACCCAACACAGCCAAAATAATTAATTAATTTAAAAAAAAATAGAGGAGTCTCCCTGGAGAAGTTCTTGTCATACATCATTCTCTTCAAGCTAAGTTTAAATATATTTGCTATCTGCAAAAAGGGACTAATAGGATTTTAGCCACTGAGCTGGACATTATGGCCCTAGTTACACAACACCAACTTGGTTAAAAAAAAAAAAAAGTCAACTAAGGCTTAGTTTATTTGGATTTAAAACTTGAAATTACTGTCCATCACTTGAAATTCAATAAGCCTTGATTGAATTATACATTATTGTCCCATTCTTTATGCTTAGTATGTGTCTATTAATAAGCCATCTTTCTTTATAATATAACTTTTGTATCATTTGCCACGTTTTTAATATACAGGTGTATTCTACAATCTATTAAGGTCTAAATAGCTACCTTGCATGACTATAAATTGTTATCCCAATTCTGCATTTATGTGACACCTTTTATTTCCCTCAAAACTCTCATTATTACTTCATTGCCATCTGCTAGAGTCATTAACTAGTCATCATTAAACCCACATCTTGTAGGCAAATCAATTAAAAACTTGTCCTCACCATAAAACAGAAAATTCCTTTGAACCTCTGACCCTGAAGTGAAGAGCCCATACTTCTCTTCTGAAAGTAAGGTCTTTTCAAGCATATATAATGCCTCTATAATCAGTACTGCTCCTTTCACATGCGTCCTATATAGTCTGATAGAATGAGCTGTTTTTCATGCATCATTCCAATCCATCCTATTTTAGAGGCATCAGCATAGACTTCTTTGAATCCCTGATGCAGACTATATACCATACTGGGCTTGAAGGAGTAAAGAACAATAACAATTCTGCCAAGATTTATCTATTTAATGGTGTTACACAAGTAACAGCTAACTGCTGGAAAATTGCAAAATGGGAACTCTGTTTTAGTCAAAATCCCAAACATGAACTGACTCTTCCCTTGAAAGAGTCCAGAAGGAAATTCTCCCATTGGTAAATACTGGCCACATGGCAGCAGTGCTCCAAGTTCAGTTCTATCAGAACAGGAATAGACACCTAGATGTAATAAATTCTACTTGCGTGAAAGAAGAATGACACAAAAGAATATAAAGTATATGATTACATGGACATAAAGTTAAACAACAAGTAAACTGATTTGTGGTACCAGAAATCAAGATGGGGGGTGCCTTTGGGGGGAGCTAGAAAATTATGATTGACAGAGGACCCTAGAATACCAATAACGTTCTGTCTCTTGATCTGCATGGTGGTTACAGGGGTGTGTCCATTTTATGATAATTCATTGAGATTATAATTTGTGAATTTATTTTTGTGCAGGTTAGGTTTCATGTAAAAGCTTTAGAAAATATACACAAGTGCCTAAACACACTTCTAACCAATTAAATCACAATCTGTAGAGTTGTAGCCCAAGCATTGGTATTTTTTCCCAAAGATCAGAGTGTTGACTATGCATCTTTTGCTTCCCCACCCCCTGCCATCCTCTGATTTATACTCTGGGAGGCTAACAACTAAAAACTACATTCCCCCCAGCTCCCTGACCCTGTGCCCTCCCACCAGATTGAGCCAGTGGGGGTGGGGGAATTAGCAGAAGAAGGGAAAGGATACTGGAGGGTTTGCTCCTCCCACCATGCTCTCTCCCTGCACAACTGTGGTTCTAAGTATGGCAGTGTTTCCCACGGTGGCCATGGCAATGACTTTCACTGACCTCAAATTGCATCGTTCTCCTTTTTGCCTCTTTTGCTCTGGAGTACTAATGGTGCCTGAAGAGTCTGGGTCCTGGTTAAAAATCCATGTGCAATATTTCAGGCCTGACCGTAGACAATTACAGAGGCTTTACCTGACAGGCGTCACAGGGGGAAGCAACCCTCCCTCCACTAGACTTAGTGCACACACAATGCATTGCAATCTCTGAAGGGAGTTGCAGTCAAGGACTCAGGTCCCTCTGGGCAGTCTCACTCTTGTACATTTGCATTTCTAGCCCTGGCACTTTTATTCCTAGGTCTCTCTTTATCCAAGGCCTTGGGCAGATGTCTTCTTCAACTGTATCTGTGAAGACCTCTTTATAGAGGAAGAACAGGAAAACCTTGAAGACACTTTCTCTGCTCTATCTCAATACCCAACACTTTTTCACTGCTAGCCCTTCCCCCTCACCATCCTTTCCCCCTAACACCCCAACCTAGATCCATTCAACTGCCAGAGCCTTTGGTCTGGACTCTCTCAGCAGTGGGACACCCTCCCCCGAACCTGTGCTGCTACACTGACCCTTGACCAGCTCCCATACCATGGGGACAAACAGAACAGCAGGAGTCTGCACCTTCTCCAGCTTTACACTCTTTCACCTTGCAGTAAGTGATTGAAGTCTTGACTCTCATTTTTGGCCTGTTGCTTTAGCTGGCTACTCCAACACCTGGCAGCTCAGCACTCCCTCTCCCAGATCGTGACAGTGTCCTGCGGCAGGTAGAGCCGATGCTTCACCGCCCCTTGGTGGTTTCCTTCACCTTGCCCGTGCCTCTCTAAATAGTAACTTTATCAAATTCTCTTTAGTTATTTTCAGTGAGTATGCCATGTGTCCTAAGCAGCTGAATGATGCACACCCTGAATGGTTCTAATATGCAGGCAGGGTTGAACAATCTGATATAAACATTGCGTGGTATTAGACCGAATAAGCCCTTGATCTTCGTATTAGTTTCCCAAGTCTGACATAACAAAGTGCCACAAAATGGGTGGCTTCAGCAACATACATTTTCTGTGTCACATTTCTGAAAGCTAGAAGTCCACAATCAAGATGCTGGCAGAGTCATGCTCCCTCTGATGGTGCTAGAGAAGGATCTAACGCAGGCCTCTCTCCTACCTTCTGATAACTCCTTGCCTGGTGGCAGTATAACTCCAATTTTCACATCATGTCTCACTGTGCCTGTGTCTGTGTTCAAACTTTCCGTTTTATAAGGATACCAGTCATATGGGATGAGAGGCTCGTCCTACTCCCAATATGGCCTCAACTAAACTAATCATATCTGCAATGACACTGTTTCCAGGTGAGGTCACGTTCTGAGTTATGCGGGACAGCGGCAGGGAGTAGAGGGTGAGGACTTCAACAAATGAATTTGGGGGGAGGTGACAATTCAACACACAACCTTGTAGAGGAATGATTTCATAATAAACTTTTGTTCCTTTTTTGTTTTTGTTGTTATTTTACATTTCTTCCTTTGGGAAAATGAACTTAGCAGATGTGGTTCACATGGTACTGTTGTCCCTCATGGGCTCCAGGTGGAACCTACAGCCCAAATCTGGTTAGTCAGAATACTCCTGAGAGAGCAGAAGCAAGAAAAACTACAATCCTGCAGACTGTGGAACAAAAACCACATTCACAGAAAGACAGACAAGATGAAAAGGCAGAGGGCTATGTACCAGATGAAGGAACAAGATAAAACTCCAGAAAAAACAACTAAATGAAGTGGAGATAGGCAACCTTCCAGAAAAGGAATTCAGAATAATGATAGCAACGATGATCCAGGACCTCGGAATAAGAATGGAGGCAAAGATCGAGAAGATGCAAGAAATGTCTAACAAAGACCTAGAAGAATTAAAGAACAAACAAACAGATGAACAATACAATAACTGAAGTGAAAACTACACTAGAAGGAAACAAGAGCAGAATAAATGAGGCAGAAGAACGGATCAGTGACCTGGAATACAGAATGGTGGAATTCACTGCTGCAGAACAGAATAAAGAGAAAAGAATGAAAAGAAACAAAGACAGCCTAAGAGACCTCTGGGACAACATTAAACGTAACAGCATTCACATTATAGGGGTCCCAGAAGAAGAGAGAGAGAAAGGACCAGAGAAAATACTTGAAGAGATTATAGTCGAAAACTTCACTAACATGGGAAAGGAAATAGCCACCCAAGTCCAGGAAGTGCAGTGAGTCCCATACAGGATAAACACAAGGAGAAACACACCAAGACACGTAGTAATCAAACTGGCAAAAATCAAAGACAAAGAAAAATTCTTGAAAGCAGCAAGGGAAAAACGACAAATAACATACAAGGGAACTCCCATAAGGTTAACAGCTGATTTCTCAGCAGAAACTCTACAAGCCAGAAGGGAGTGATATACGGGTTCTCCCCTTTCATCACTTTAAGTATATCATGTCAGTATGATATACTTAAACTGATGAAAGCGAAGAACCTACAACCAAGATTACTGTACCTGGCAAGGATCTCATTCAGATTCAATAGAGAAATCAAAAGCTTTACAGACAAGCAAAAGCTAATAGAATTCAGCACCACCAAACCAGTTCTACAACAAATGCTAAACGAACTGCTCTAAGTGGGAAACACAAGAGAAGAAAAGGACATACAAGAACAACCCCAAAACAAGAAAATGTTCATAGGAATGTATATATCAATAATTACCTTAAACGTGAATGGATTAAATGCTGCAACCAAAAGACACAGGTCTGCTGAATGGATACAAAAACAAGACCCATCTATATGCTGTCTACAAGAGACCTACTTCAGACCTAGGGACACATACAGACTGAAAGTGAGGGGATGGAAAAAGATATTCCATGCCAATGGAAATCAAAAGAAAGCTGGAGTAGCAATACTCATATCAGATAAAATAGACTTTAAAATAAAGAATGTTACAAGAGACAAGGAGGACACCACATAATGAGCAAGGGATCAATTCAAGAAGATATAACAATTGTAAATATATGTGCACCCAACATAGGAGCACCTCAATACATAAGGCAACTGCTAACAGCTATAACAGAGGAAATCGACAGTACCACAATAATAGTGGGGAAGTTTAACACCTCACTTACACCAATGGACAGATCATCCAAAATGAAAATAAATACGGAAACAGAAGCTTTAAATGACACAATAGACCAGATACATTTAATTAATATTTATAGGACATTCCATCCAGAAACAGCAGATTACACTTTCTTCTCAAGTGCACAGGGAACATTCTCCAGGATAGATCACATCTTGGGTCACAAATCAAGCTACAGTAAAGTTAAGAAAATTGAAATCATTCCAAGTATCTTTTCTGACCACAACACTATGAGATTAGAAATGAATTACAGGGAAAAAAACACAAACACATGGAGGCTAAACAATATGTTACTAAATAACCAAGAGATCACTGAATAAATCAAAGTGGAAATCAAAAATACCTAGAGACAAATGACAACGAAAACACAACGATACAAAACCTATGGGATGCAGCAAAAGCAGTTCTAAGAGAGGTTTATAGCTATCCAAGCCTATCTCAAGAAACAAGAAAAATCTCAAATAAACAATCTAACTTTACACCTAAAGGAACTAGAGAAAGAAGAACAAACAAAACCCAAAGTTAGCAGAAGAAATCATAAAGATCAGAGCAGAAATAAATGAAATAGAAAAAAGAAAACAATAGCAAGGATCAATAAAACTAAAAGCTGGTTCTTTGAGAAGATAAACAAAATTGATAAACCATTAGCCAGACTGATCAACATAAAGAGGGAGAGGACTCAAATCAATAAAATTAGAAATTAAAAAGGAGAAGTTACAACAGACACTGAAGAAATAGAAAGCATCCTAAGAGACTACTACAAGCAACTCTATGCCAATGCCAATAAAATGGACAACCTGGAAGAAATGGACATATTCTTAGAAAGGTATAACCTTCCAAGACTGAACCAGGAAAAAATAGAAAATATGAACAGACCAATCACAAGTAATGATATTGAAACTGTGATTAAAAATCTTCCAACAAAGAAAAGTCCAGGACCAGATGGCTTCACAGGTGAATTCTATCAAACATTTTGAGAAGAGCTAACACCCATCTTTCTCAAACTCTTCCAAAAAATTGCAGATGGAACCCTCCAAAACTCATTCTATGAAGCCACCATCACCCTGATACCAAGACCAGACAAAGATACCACAAAAAAAGAAAATTACAGACCAATATCACTGATGAATATAGATGCAAAAATCCTCAACAAAATACTAGCAAACAAAATCCAACAACACATTAAAAGGATCATACACCATGATCAAGTCAGATTTATCCCAGGGATGCAAGGATTCTTCAATACATGTAAATCAATGTGATAAACCATATTAACAAATTGAATAAAAACCATATGATCATCTCAATAGATACAGAAAAAGCTTTTGACAAAATGCAACAACTATTTATGATAAAAACTCTCCAGAAAGTGGGCATAGAGGGAACCTACCTCAACATAATAAAGGCCCTATATGACAAACCCACAGCAAACATCATTCTCAATGGTGAAAAACTGAAAGCATTTCCTCTAAGATCAGGAACAAGACAAGGATGTCCACTCTCACCACTATTATTCAACATAGTTTTGCAAGTCCTAGCCACAGCAATCAAAGATAAAGAAATAAAAGGAGTACAAATTGGAAAAGAAGAAGTAAAACTGTTACTCTTTGCAGATGACATGATACTATATATAGAGAATCCTAAAGCTGACACCAGAAGACTTCTAGAGCTAATCAATGAATTTGGTAAAGTTGCAGGATACAAAATTAATGCACAGAAATCTCTTGCATTCCTATAAATTAATGATGAAAAATCTGAAAGAGAAATTAAGGAAACACTCCCATTTACCATTGCAACAAAAAGAATAAAATACCTAGGAATAAACCTACCTAGGGAGACAAAAGACCTGTATGCAGAAAACTATAAGACACAGATGAAGGAAATTAAAGATGATACCAACAGATGGAGAGATATACCATGTTCTTGGATTGGAAGAATGAATATTGTGAAAATGACTATACTACCCAAAGCAATCTACAGATTAAATGCAATCACTATCAAATTACCAATGGCATTTTTTACAGAACTAGAACAAAAAATCTTAAAATTTGTTTGGAGACACAAAAGACCCCATATAGCCAAAGCAGTCTTGATGGGAAAAAATGGAGCTGGAGGAATCAGACTCCCTGACTTCAGACTATACTACAAAGCTACAGTAATCAAGACAATATGGTACTGGCATGAAAACAGAAACATAGATCAATGGAACAAGATAGAAAGCCCAGAGATAAACCCACGCACCTATGGTCAACTAATCTATGACAAAGGAGGCAAGGATATGCAATGGAGAAAAGATAGTCTCTTCAATAAGTGGTGCTGGGAAAAGTGGGCCTCTACATGTAAAAGAATGAAATTAGAACACTCCCTAACACCATACACAAAAATAAACTCAAAATGGATTAGAGACCTAAATGTAAGCCCAGATACTATAAAACTGTTAGAGGAAAACATAGGAAGAACACTCTTTGACATAAATCACAGCAAGATCTTTTCTGATCCACCTCCTAGAGTAATGGAAATAATAACAAAAATAAACAAATGGGACTTAATGAAACTTAAAAGCTTTTGCATAGCAAAGGAAACCATAAACAAGACGAAAAGAAAACCCTCAGAATGGGAGAAAATATTTGCAAACGAATCAACAAAGGATTAATCTCCAAAATATATAAACAGCTCATGCAGCTCAATATTAAAGAAACAAACTCAATCCAAAAATGGGCAGAAGACCTAAATAGACATTTCTCCAAATAAGACGTACAGATGGCCAAGAAGCACATGAAAAACTGCTCAACATCACTAATTATTAGAGAAATGCAAATCAGAACTACAGTGAGGTATCACCTCACACCAGTTAGAATGGGCATCATCTGAAAATCTAGAAACAATAAATGCTGGACAGGGTGTGGAGAAAAGGGAACCCTCTTGCACTGTTGGTGGGAATGTAAATTGATACAGCCACTATGGAGAACAGTATGGAGGTTCCCTCAAAAACTAAAAATTGAATTAGCATATGATCCAGCAATCCCGCTACTGGGCATATACCCAGAGAAAAACGTAATTCAAAAAGACACATGCACCCCAGTGTTCATTGCACCGCTATTTACAAAAGCCAGTTCATGGAAGCCACCTAAATGTCCATCTACAGACAAATGGATAAAGGAGATGTGGTACATATATGCAATGGAATATTACTCGGCTATTAAAAAGGAATGAAATTGGTTCATTTGTAGAGACGTGGGTGGATCTAGAGACTTTCATACAGAGTGAAGTAAGTCAGAAAAAGAAAAACAAATACCATATGTTAGCGCATATATGTGGAACCTATAAAAATGGTACAGATGAACCGATTTGCAGGGTAGAGATTGAGACACAGATGTAGAGAAGAAACATATGGACACCAAGGGGGGAAAGCGGTGGGGGGGGTGGGGGTGACGAACTGGGAGATTGGGATTGACATGTATATACTGATGTGTATAAAATTGATGACTAATAAGGACCTGCTGTATAAAAAAATACATAAAATTTAAAAATATTTTTAAATTAAAAAAAAATTTCCTTCCACAAAAAAAAAGAATACTCCACCTAACAGGCCACATTGATCATTAGTTCAGGGATGGGCAAGTGGCCCAGGAGAGGCCAATGACTGTAATCCCCACGTACTTTAACTGAAGCTATCAGAAATAAGGTCCTTGGGAATTATGTAAGCCTAGAGCTGTCAGTGCCCCTCTTTACATGTAAAGAACCTGCCTATAAAGGAAACAACCTTGAGGAGAACAGACCCAAAATCTGGAAACTACACTATGATGATAACATTTGAATTCTAGTTTAGTGAGCTGTACCTTTTGACTTTACAGGCATGGGAGCCAATACAAATCCTCTTGGTTTAAACTTGAGCTCCTGACACATGCAAACAACATAGTCCTGATATAATACACCCAGTAAACACAAATAAGTCTAGATTTAGGGCACTGGTTTTCAAACCTTAGTCGCATCAGAATCACCCGGAAGCCTTGATAAAACACTAAGTCCTGGCCATCAGAATTTCTAATTCAATAGATTTAGGGTCAATCTTGAGAATTTCATTCCTATCAAGTTCACAGGTGACACGAAAGCATTCGATGCTGATGCTCTGAGAACTACACTTTGAGAAGTACTGTTTTAGAGAGATTATTTAGGTGGCAGCTTGGTGATGGAATAATACAGCAGAACTGAGAAGTAAAATACTTTCACTATTCTTATCAGTTTTACAATTACAACTGATTCAATGAAAACGTTAGTTGACATCTGGCATCTTATAAGCACTTCTCTTTTTAGATAACGTCCAAAACAAAACCAAGTCCCAAGCTCTAGGGCTTCATCTAATTTTCATGCAAATGACTAGATCTGTGGGTTGTTTTCTCAATATCAGAAATCATTTGCACACCTCTTAGAGTAGTACTTCATCGCTACTAGACTGATGAAATTTTCCATGGCATAACTCAAGCCACAACAAATCCCTTGAGGCTAAAGGGATTTATTATTACCTAGCATCAACAAGGACCAAAAAAAATGTAGTCACATGCTGCCTGTTCATGTATGATGGATCAGTTTTGACACCAGGCACTCACCTATGACCTCCCTAATGTGAAATAATTCCTACAGGGGTATTCACTTGGATGGCAACCTCCCTTGAACCTGAATAAGGTCCAAGTGTTTGGTCAATTACTGAATGCATCTCCAAATTCAAAGTGTTCAGGCTGTCAGGGAAGACAGGACAGAATGTAAATGGCAGAGACTCCAAACTCAAATAGCTCTAATACTCAGTGGCATGACCCCAAGAGACTAAGGTCTAGGGGCACAATACTGGCCTAGGTTTCAGTAATGGTTTTGGCAACACGGGGATGAATTACCTTGGAAAGTTATTTAGCTAATCTGAAAAGATAATAAATTTAACTACTTGAATTCTACATTTGATTTTATCTTTTTGTCTTCTGCTCATGTATAGTTTTTTAAATTAAAAATTTTTTTATTGAAGTATAGTTGATTTACAACATTGTGTTAGTTTCAGGTGTACAACAGAGTGATTCATTTTGTTTTTAATGCAGATTATATTCCATTATAGGCTATTACAAGATTTTGGGTATAATTCCCTGTGAAACAAAAATAGACTCACAGACATAGGAAACAAATGTATGGTTACCAAAAGGGAGACAAAGCGGGGGAAGGACAAATTAGGTATATGGGATTAACAGATATAAACTACTATACATAAAATAGATATGCTCATGTATTCCAACTGGGGAGGTGACATTCCAGCTGGGGAGGTGACATTCTGACTTGGAATTCCATTACATAAAAGGCAAGCAGGGTAAGAGCTCAGGAAAAAATCCAAATCAACTTTGGATTCAGACACAATTGGCTATGAATCCTGGCTCTGCCACAAAGTAACTGT
Source organism: Monodon monoceros (assembly GCF_005190385.1). Classification (NCBI taxonomy): domain Eukaryota; kingdom Metazoa; phylum Chordata; class Mammalia; order Artiodactyla; family Monodontidae; genus Monodon; species Monodon monoceros. Next base: position 59,904,334 of record NW_021703781.1, read on the forward strand.
ATAACCCCAGACAGACTTACTAAATGACTGAGTTGTAAATTCCTCATCAGTAAAATTGAAGTAAAAATCCTTACCTTGAGAGTTCTTACGAGATTAGAGATGATATATGCAAAGCACCATGCGTCAGTTCTCAATCAAGGGTGGTAGAAATCACTTGATATCTTAAAGAATTACTGGAAGTAGAAGCTTTTGAATGTGGAACAGATGAAAATAGCAAGTGAAAATATAATCCCGCAGCATCAGGGCCTGGCCCAGCAGAATTCTGTCTCAGGGCTCTTTCTTTGCTCCTGATAAAATATCTGATGCATGCTGGGTTTTGATCCACAACTGCTTTCTAGCTTTGCCCTGAATCATTTTTATTCTTCAGCTCTGGCTTGACCTTGGCTTTATTCCTGCTTGCCTGAAATGGCTATCACCCGGCTCTACCCTACTCTTTCCAGGTTTGGACTCCTTCAAATGAGTATTTTGATGTCAGCTTCTGGCGTATGACATGGTCGCTCTATCCCCGAATTCTGCTTCTGCTTTAATGCGAGTAAGTTTATCCTGATAAGGGTTTATGTAATCAGTATTCCTAATAAAAATGAACTAAAATGAAACATTGTGTTTGCAGCTTACTGATTCCTTGGCACCACTATGAATGTAAAAGAGCAAAAGTGCTGTTACAACAGCAACAACAGATAATGGAAATAATCAGAACAATCAAAGCAAGGCCGAAAGGGAGTTTTAAAGGCAAAGGCACTGGTACCATAATCGGACAGCAATGTGGGCAATTCTCCATTTCTAAATTTAATGGTGGGAGACAGAGACATATATCTCAGGGGAAAAAATTAACTCCTACAATAAATAACAAGAGGCTGGCATTCCCACACCCTGGTAACCAAACCAAGGACAGATTCTGCAAAATAACGCTAAAGCTGGTAGGACGCTGAACATCTGAATGTAGCAGTCACCCTGGAATCACCAAAACTAATGTTGCATTTCTGATAGCTATAAACAAATTAAATTTATTCAGAGGGGCAGTCCGAATGTCTGAGCCACTCCTAAATTGGCCTAGAGGTAGGAGGATGATCTTAATGAGGTATGACAAGACTTGCATTACAAAATGATTTCAATTACTGGACACATTAAAAAGCCACTTTGCAGCTGTTAGAAAAATTTACAAATAGACTTTAAATACATCTAATGAAAAACAGCCGTTAATCTTCCTGTTTCAATTCTAGTTTTACTCTAACCTGTGGAAACAAGCTAGGGAACAGATCCAGGGATGCTCTGGGGGAAACTGGGATGAAATAAAGCAAGGAAAGCCTTCTTCCAACTAGAAGATACTTCCTTATCGGAGTGGCATCATGGACCCAAATGAAGATGTCTTATTACTTATGTCATTTCAAATTGCACTAAAATCCTGATTTGATTTTAAAACCTCACTATATGAGCAACTAGAACATTCCTTAAAGACCCAAGATCCCTCCAGAGAATTCTCACCAGGCTCCTCAGACTGGTATTGGAGACTCTCTTTGAGCTGGCTCCACTCTGCCTGTGCAACCTTCAAAAGCACATGCTCTGCAGTAAGACATGTCACTTATTACTCTGCCACCTATAAGTTGGGCAAGTTACACAGCTAAACAAATCATTAATTTTCTGCACCATAAACTGGAAATAAGGCCTAATGTAGGTTGGTTTTGATATTTCACAAAACTACATTCTTCAAATGACTAACTTGGGATAAGAATAGCTCATATTATTAAGGGGCACCTTCTGCTCCAATCACATTGGCTTCATTGTTCTCCAAAGGCACCAAGGTTTTGCTGTTTGCCCCTCACCAAAAAGTCTCTTGAAACTTCTCCAACTATACCTAGCCTACCTAACCTTTAAGATCTTTCAAGTCTCCAATCCTCCACAAATTCTTCTCTGCACACCCCAAACCATATTCATCTATCTCTTTTCTGAACCGTCAAATTCAGTGGTACCTCTCATTTTGACAACAAAGCTGTTACCCCCACTCAACTGCTTCCCATAAGCAATCCTATCTTCCCAAACAGAAATGAAAGCCTAGGATGACAAGACCTGGTTTTTAAACTTCTTTGTTATGTTCTTCAAATCTAATGTCATGATATCCACAAAGTAGTATAAAAAGATAATTCACAGTAATGTATCCATACTCAATAAGTATTTTCTCTCTACTCAGTACTCTCAAAAATATAGTGTGACACAGCCACATTACCATAAATACAACTACAAATACAATTGGAAATCAATACAAGTTCATATATATTGTGACATCAAAATGAGCAGGACAGGGGCTTCCCTGGTGGCGCACTAGTTGAGAGTCGGGCTGCCGATGCAGGGGACACGGGTTCGTGCCCCAGTACGGGAGGATCCCGCATGCCGCGGAGCGGCTAGGCCCGTGAGCCATGGCCACTAAGCCTGCGCGTCCAGAGCCTGTGCTCTGCAACGGGAGAGGCCACAACAGTGAGAGGCCCGCGTACCGCAAGAAAAAAAAAAAAAATGACGAGGACATTAAATGTTTTCCTTGAGTCCAATGTACAAGGGAAGGCAGAGAAGATGACAACATAAATATCAGGAAACAGGAAAATGAACCCTAAATTGAATATTTCAAGAGAAGCACTTTCAATACCAGATAACAGAAAAGCTGAATCAAAATGGAAACTTACTAGCCCCCGTAATGAACAGGGCCAGGAATGGGGCCAGCTGGATATCACGACATGATCTCGTTCTATCCACTGGGCCTGTTCAACTGCACACTCACTCTTTGGGGTGGCAGATCCAGCCCCCATTCTGTCATGACAAAGACGAGAAAAAACAGAAAGAGTGCTTCTCTCTCAGCAATCCCAATAAAAGTCCCATTTCAATTTGACTCTGATTATCTGCATAGCATCGAACCTACTACTATAGTCATGAGTGTGTGATATTCTGACTGGCCACGAAAAGAAACCTACCAACTCTCTAGCTGGCAACTTGGCAGACTCCACAGAACACCTGTAGCCTGAAAGTGGGATAACAGGGTGGTTGCCCAGGAGAGAGCTGAAATATTATCGGAAGAAAAGTGAATAGTTTCTGGGCAACATAAACAACATGTCTCTGCTACAGCTGGAAAATAACTAGTTGGTTGATATTTAAATCTATAGATATGGAAATAATCTAATTCTCCCACATTATACACATATATTTTAATTCCTGAAAGAAGCAGCGATGAGCACATTGTGTAAAAGAATGAACAGTTCTTTGAAGGACCATAGTTCACGGTCTGAGCTTCCCATGTGGCCTGTTGACTTCCCTAGATCATTTGGTGTTATGACTGGAACTCCCTAAGTCCACCTGTCTGGGCTACTATTAGGATCAGACATGAGACAAAAGAACAAAATACCAGTCTGGTTTCAATCTTCCCACAAAGAACATAGCACAGAGCTTTGGAAGTTGGTGGAGTGTAAAACAATAATCTTCCAGTATAAAAAAAATGTTATTTTCAATAAGATGTAAAAACAGGACCCTGAGAACTACAATCATTATGGAGTCTCATCCCTACCCCATTTTCTCAAAAACAGATTTATTCCACTTTGGTTAAGTACATGCTGTCTCTGAAAATATTCAGTTTAGCATTGTCTTCTGTTTGCTTTATTTTCAGTTGCACTTCTCTATTGTGTCTTAATTACTATAATTTAAATCAAATTGGATGTTGCTCTTTATTTCTTTAAAAAACAAACTAAACAAATCCATGGCCTACAAAAAGTCAGTAGTGTGCAAAAATAGCAGCAAATATTTATTGAGCATATACCATAAAACAGATGCTGTTTCAGTCTCAAAAGATAAGTGATGTGCAGGTGATGAAAATAGAGCAACATGTTAGAAAGGGATTGGATGGTCAAAGGAGGCTTTTTTCAGAAGGCAATAGTAATGTAGAAATCTAAATGACAAGGAAGGTAGCTAAGCATGAATAAAGGGGAAGAGCATTCCAGAACACCTAGTGCAAAGACCCTGCTATGGCCTGAATGTTTGTGTCCTCCCAAAATTCACATGTTGAAGCCCTAGTCCCCAAAGTGATGGTATTTAGAGGTGAGACCTTTGGAAGGTACTTAGGTCATGAGGGTGGGCTCTCATGAATGAGATGAGTGCCCTTGTAAGAAGAGGCTAAAGAGCTAGCTCTCTTTCCACCATGTGAGGATGCAATAAGAAGTCAGCTATGCTCAAGTCAGGAAGTGGGCTCTCACCAGACACCATGCCTACTGTCACCTTGATCCTGGACTTTCCTGCCTCCAGAACTGCAAGAAATCATTATTGTTTAAGCTACCCAGTCTGTATTTTTTTTTATAGAAGCTGTAACTGACTAAGACCAGAAATGTGAGCAAGGCTGATGTGTTGAAAACAGAAAGAAAACATTGTGTATGTGTGTGTGTGTGCTTTGTTTTTCTTGACTGCACAATAAACTTGGGGAAGACTGGTAGGAAATAATTTCAGAGATTTGGTCAGAGGCTTAGTCATGCAGAACTTTGTAAATCAGAGTAATGGGTTAGATTAAACTTCAAATTTCCACTGGAGGGTTTTATTTTCAGCAGAGGGAGTCAAGTTATGTGTAAGTTTTTTAAAAAGACAACATGGAAAGTACATACACAAAAGATTTGTACTGAAAAAAAAAAAAACCTGAAAGACAAGTACTTATTAAAGAAGTCCAGGCAAGATAGGATGGTGACGTGGATGAGAACTATAGCAATAGACAGGGAAGTGGGTGCATACTTGATTAACTGTTTCAAAAGTATAGTCAAAACAATTGGGGAGTGGCTATGGTAAGAAGAGTGAAATACAAGGCTAAACATTGCTCTTAGATTACTGGCATAAGCAACCAAGTGGTGTTTTTAATATTTATTTGTGTGGGCTAGACTACAGGATGAGTAGAGGGAAGATGGTCAGCAATCAAGAATTCTAGTTCCTATCTCTTCGGTTTGAGATGTCTTTTAGAAATCTCAGTGGTACAGTAAGTAAGTAGTTACATACACCGGTGTAGGGCAGTGGGAAGAGCTCACTCTGTAAGTAATGAATTTGAAGGTGAAGGGCATATAGATGGTTCATAGGCAAAAAGTTCACCCAGAAAGAATGAGTAGTTGGGGAAGAGAAGGGGGTCCAGGACTGAGCCAGGGATCAATGCAACATTGAAAAGTTGAGCAGAGGAGGATCAGTTAGCTAAGTAGGGCAGGAACAAGGAACCATCAAAGTAAGAGAAAAGACAGGAGAGTTTTCTGTCACAGAAGCCAAAATAAGAATGTTCAAATAACCATGGAATAATCAGCCACATTTAGTGCTTTTGAGAGCTTAAGAACAGAGAAATAATCGTTCAATTAGCAATATGGATGTCATTGATAACTTTGACAAAATGGTCTCGGTGGAGTGGGAGGGACAGAAACACAATTGTGGGTTGATAAAAAAAAATGCAAGGTAGTAGGCGGGAACAGCAACTATACACCACACTTTTAAGAATCTCATAACAAAGGAAATAGAAAAATATGTTATTGGCAAGAGGAAGTTCGGCAGAGTCCCCAGAAAGCATTTTAAGATAGGAAAAATTTGCTACTCGATGCTCTGTGGTGACCTAAATGGGAAGGAAATCCAAAAAAGAGGGGATATATGTATATGTATAGCTGATTCACTTTGCTGTACAGTAGAAACTAAGACAACGTTACTCCAATAAATATTAATTTAAAAAATAAACAAACAAAAAGATAGGAAAAATTTGGACAGACTTTTACTGTGATAGGGGAATTATCCAACAGAGAGGGAGAAACTGATGATGCTGGAGAGAGTGTGTATAAAGCAGGAGAGAGGCTTTTGAGCAGAAGGGAGAGATTCAGGAGTCCAAATGGAAGTGCAAAACTTATCCAAGATCTATACCACCTCCAGCCATTGTAAGATAAGGCCATTCAGAATGAGTAGAAATGTGGATGGGCTGGTAACTATGATGTTGGAAAGATGAGGAAGTACCTACTGATTATTTCTATTAGCTCAGTAACTTATGAGGCAAGTTATCAGCTGAAGGTAAGGGGCTGCTGGAATGGAGAAGGCTTGAGGAGAGTCAACTAGGTTGTATATAGTCTTTGGAGAATGGGAAAATATACATAATTAACATGTGTAGTAGGATTGCTGGAGAGAGCTATATCTCCTTTTGAGATAGGAAATAAACATAGTAAACAACCTCACTGTGTTTGTTTATTTTCCATCAATCCTTGGCATTTGCCTGTAAGCTTGGGGGGAAAAATATTCATGTGAAAGTAAGTCCATTATTTGTGTAACAGAGAGATACTGTCCACAAACAACCAAAGAGTGTTTGTTCAACAAAAGACACAAGCGATGTAAATATTGACCATGCAGAACCCGAAGATACAGATAAGGGAACACTGAACATTCAGAGCAGAGAGAAAGGTAGGAAGCTGGATTGTACACATAGAGCAAAGCCTTTCCGCATAAGTACACAGCGACATGCAGGACTAAATATAAATATACTGCAGGACAGCAAAGCCTCCTTGCAAATCTACTGATACTTTTACCAGCAGGGGCACTTTCTGCAGTGTCTGCCTGGCCCCCAAATTCCCTCCTGTGAACCTTTCCTCTGCTCAGCCTAAGCAATGGGCTATAGGCCGTTTGCTCTATGGTCTTCTCCCTGTGGTCGTTGCTGATACATGCAGAGATGGCTATCTCATCCAAGTGGTTTGATCCACTTTGTCTTGTTTATTTAAATCAGGATCGATTGCTGCCAATTTGTCTCTGCTGGTCATTTGAGCTAAATCAGTAAAATCAGGAGTTGAAGAATGAAGGAGAAATGCTGAAAAAAAGCTGTGATATAATTGTCTAGAAACACAGACCTTTCTTTAAATCTGCTTTGATTCTTGAGAGCTTTACAGCCTCAGATATTAGATCTCCCCAAGACTTGATTCCATTCCCTAAACAGCGCTCTTGAAGAAAGTCCTATATCCTTATAGCAAAGTCTGTTCTGTGGCCTAAGCGTTTTGCGTGGATTTTTGTAGTTTGTAAATAAAGACATTCCCAAGGCTAACAGTGAACTTAAGTATATGATTAAGCAATGGCAAGAATCTTCTGAAAATCATAAGATAACATGAAGAAGTAAATGCTCAGTGTGGACTGCCATGTGCTTAGTCATAGGCCATGAGGAAGAAATGAAGCAGAAATTCAGTTTCTATCAAAACAGGGACTCTTTCCTCAGCTATCCCCAGCTAAGAAATTTCATCAGCTACTGAATTTGGGAGAATAAAAAAGTAGTATCCCTCTGTAAAACATGCAGAGTTGCCATATTTAATCACGCTAACATAAATTATGTAGCACAGTATATTTATTCAATAGTGTGGATTCATTCAATCTCAATCTTTCTATTATTTTCATGAAGTTCTAAACCTCAGATCCCTTCCAGAAAGGGTTAAAGATAAATAACTCAATGACACTGGTACACCCTACCTGGCTATATTTAGACATAGTTCTTGTGGTCAGAGTGGGTAAAACAAGGTAAGCAATATGTGTGTGTGTGTGTGTGTGTGTGTGTGTGTGTGTGTGTGTGTGTGT
>NW_021703781.1:59911921-59915957 GCF_005190385.1 Monodon monoceros
TGTGTGTGTGTGTGTGTGTGTGTGTGTGTGTGTGTGTGTGTGTGTGTATCTGATATATATATATCAGAAAAAAATGTTGCTTTGACAACACCAATATACTAGGTGCATTACAATTACATTATAATATTATGATGAACCCTGGCACCTTGGAAGAGACACGGGGAAAAAAGGACTCAAGTTGTATTGCTGCCAAGGTCTACTGTTAATTGAAACTTGCCCTGTGATGTCAGGGTGGATGCCTTGAGGAATGCATAAGGATACACAGTATCCTCATTACCAGGCTCCCCTCCCCGCCAGCATGCTGCCTTTCCAGGAACAAGAGACAAGACAGACTCATGGAAAAACTTCAAAACATGTATGAATGAAACATAATTTTTTATTCAACATTGCCAATACCTCATCTTTTTGGCCTTAGTTCTAAAAGTCTGTAAGGACTTTGGGAATTCTGTTAGCTTTTCTTAGCTGCAATTTATCTCTAATTGGATTTAGCTAATCTCTAGTATTCACTGCTTTTACAGTTTATGATATTAAACTCAATGTAGATTTTCAATTTCCTTAACTCAAAATTGGCAATAAAAATAGTTCCTTGGTACTGACATCAAAGGGTTGCTACGTATGTAAGCTACCAGGGTGACTCTTCCCAGCAAGGATTTGCATTAAACCAAAAGCTGTATTTCTTTTTTAAACTATTTTAACTCTTTGTATGTACCTGCAGAGATGGATTATTTAATCTTTTAGTCAGTTTAAAAATCAATACAAGCAAATGAGTAATAAATGTGAAGGGCTCTATATTGATTCAATTCAACCTGACAAACATTTATTGAAGAATTATTATATGCTGATCCCTTCAATAGGTACAGATTGGGACATGGTCCCAGATCTTGAAGTGTTTACAATCTTGAAAGGAGAGTTTTTATAAGAAAAACATACACAGAAAATATACTGAGTAATTCAAATAATAAATTAGTATCTGAATATGTGTGTGTTTACATGGGTATATGGTATATGCATGTAAAGTTTCAGGTGAAGATAAAGAACGGTAACAAGCAGATGGGTAACGAGCAGAGGAGGTGGCTATTCTGCCTATGTTCGTCAGATAAGGATTCTCTGAGGAGCTAACATTTTAAAAAGTTGTAAATGAAGGGAGGGGGTGAGCCACATGAAGATGGAGTGGAATAGTGTTCAAGACAGGAAAATAGCTCAGGTGAAGACAAGGTTGGCTTGCTCAGGAAACCATGAGATGGCCAGTGTGTCTGAAGCAACATGAATGGGGGAAAGGAAGGGAGATGTGGTCAAGTAGGGAATCCACGACCGCTAAGAGTCTTGTCCAGTCATGGAAAGAATTCTATTCTGCATGTGATGGAAACCATTAAACAGTTTTGAGCAGGTAAGTGACATGATCTGATTTATTTTTTAAATGTTATCCTGATGGCTACATGGAGAACTGACATGTGGAATGCCAGGGAAGAAACAGAGACCAGCTTAGAGACCAACATGGTCATCCAGGTCAGGGAGAATGTCAGCTTCGATTAGGCTGGTTAACAGTAGAAGTGGGCAGACTAGGGATATGTTTTAAAAATAAAGCTTGTAGAACTTGGTGATTGGAAATGTGAAGAATCAAGGACATACTGGTTTTTTATTTGAATGAATCATTGAAAAGTGGTGCTTGAAATTTTACAGAAAGAGGAAGTTTGTAAAAAAAAAAATGGTGAGATATGTTTGTCAGGATTGTATCAGTTCTGTATGAGACATGTTACTGTCACGATGGATATTAAACACTGAATACAAGATATCAAGTATGCAACTGGATTTTCACATATGGAGTTCAAGGGAGAGGTCAGAGCTAGAAATTCAACTTCGAAGTCATCAGAACATAGATGGTATTTAAAGCCATGAGACTGAATGAATCACCTTGGGGATGAGTGTAGAATGAAAATAAAAAATAATGAGTAATGAAGATTAAATGACATATGTATAAAGCAGAGCTAGTAAAAGCGCAAAGATGACTTTGGGAATGTTGGCATAGACAAAGTTATGACCTACAAGTTTTAATAATATTATAAATGATGGAAGATACATGCACACACACATACAGATATACACACCAAAAATTCCCTGTAACCTCACCAGTACAAAATAGTTAATATTAACTATTTTTATATTGTCTTTTGTTCTTTGTACATTTGTCTTTATTTTTTTGCAGAATTATAATGATACTTTATATGACCTTATATTACTCAAGTATATATCATAAGCACATTATAGGTAACTGTAAATGTGACCTATATTGAATGAAGGACACAAGAAGGGGATCACTCAAGACTAAAATTTCCATGTGATGAAAAGGACTACAGAGAGGAGCTCACTAAGTATTTGCTGAAATAGTGAATGAATAGATGTCTTCCATGCCCAGTCTCCGAGTCAGAAATTACTATATTTGTGGATCACTAAGGCAAAAGAGGTCAGAATTGCCCCTACATTTATTCAAGCTCCTTAGGAGTATTATTGGGATGGTATTTCCTCTTTTTTTGGAGAGAACGTGCCACAGAGTCATACAAGGGCAGGAAGGCTGTGCATTTTCCTACTAGGTTCCCATGACCCACTTCATTTCAATAATAGCATAGCACTGTAATGGAACTTCACCAATATTTTAAGGCTTTACACTTAATATTCAAAAATTAGTTCCAGTGTCAACTAGCCATAAATGATGAGAATGGGTTTTGTTTCATTGTTATTTTCAAAAGCATCTTTCTATTAAAAAATAACAAACTGGAGGGACTGAAGGGGAAAGGATGGGGCTTACTCATTCATGTTAATGGTAGTTTACCCACCAGCTAATTCCATTTTTCTTATCTCTGTGGAAAAATAGAGCTACACTTCACACTAGGGTTTTTCTTACTATAACTGGACAACCCAACAGAAACTCCCTTCAATACTAATAACATAATGGTAGATGCCATTTAACAAAGGTGTACATGCTAGGTTTATAGCAGGCTTAATATAGTATCCCATGTAATCCTCATAGCAATTCTATAATATAGATTTATATGTAATATATAATACGTGTGTGTATGTAGGCATATGCATGCTTATATACACACACCCGAAGTCATAAAAGTTATAGATAACAGAGCTGGTACTTGAACTACAATCTGTCTGATGTCAAAGTTGCAATCTTAAGCACTATGCTACACAAAGGTTCCCAGAGGTTTCCCACAGTGGCCCCTGGGAGACACAGTGATACAGTGTAAGATGCATGAATTGCAGAATTAAATGTCCTTAATTGAAATGCCAGATATTAAACCTCTCTCAGCCTCTCATTGCTCATGTGTAAAAACTGAGATAATAATTTGTTTTTTTCAAGACTATTAGGAGGATTGAGAAAATTTATGCTAAGTCACATAGTATTATATTTGGTATTACTGGACTCCAATTCCCTTGAAAATCTGTCTTTATTTTTATTCCAAGCTTCTAGCCCGGTATCTGTGAAAAAAACTAAATGCACAAATGTTGAATGAATTGCACATAGTAGGCAACCTACGAAATATCTAGCTGCCTCATTTGCCTCGGGCATCCTCAGAACAGTCCATGGATTGTCTCTTTACTTTGGATAAAAGCGGAATTAAGAAAGGTAAGGGTTTACTACTTAAACTCTGAAAGAACAGCATCCTATTTCAGATATTTTTCTTTGAACCTGTATCACTGGGTGCCGTCTACGGAGATCACAAGTGTCCCAGAGTAGTGGAGATCAGCCCATTTTAGGCTGAAACATTTTCCAGGTAATAGATTAACATACTCAGCACACAGCCTCACTGACATTGCTTCCGGTAAGTTGCTTTTACTAGAGAAAATTAAATAGGGCTCTCCTGGGGGCACTATTTTAGACAAGGACGTCCCCTGAGCCATGAGGACACAGAGAAATCCATAGTGCTAATGTCATTCCATTTTGATAACAGATCATTTTCTCAGGTAACCCAGAGTAGAAAGACTGTGTGTGTGTGTGTGTGTGTGTGTGTGTGTGTGTGTGTGTGTGTGT
>NW_021703781.1:59915967-60118910 GCF_005190385.1 Monodon monoceros
TGTGTGTGTGTGTGTGTGTGTGTGTGTGTGTGTGTGTGTGTGTGTGTAAAACAGCTGACACAAACCAAAAGAATGAGAATCAAACACAGCAATAACAAGACCCAACTACCTTCCCAGTTTGGTGGAACCTCAGGTCTGACAGCAAAATAAGGGAGTCCTAGGGACACCCAGTGAGCATAGCTAAATGCACAACGAATCAGGACAACAGGGAACATAATGAAAGAGACATGCCAAACATAACATATAGTGGGAGAGGTGCTATACACAGAGGAGAGGACACAAAAAGTCCCCAAAGAGCAACCGGGTAGAGGCCAGATTTTCAGCAGAGACTTAGTAGTTTAGATCAGGGGCATCAGACAGACTTGGGTGTGAGCCCAGCTCTGTCAATGTACTAGCTGAGTGACCTTCGGCAAGCAATTTCTATTCTAAGCTTCTGTTTGCTCATCTAAAAGGGGAACAGTAACAGTACCTAGTTTATGGGCCTGTTAGAAGGTTTATAGTGAGAATGTAGCACAATTCCTGACATTTATTAAAAACCCAATAAATGTTGGTGGAAGTGGTGGTAGCATTCAGTGCTCAATAAATGCTCCTTCTTACTACACTCTAGGAACTCGGCTAACTGCACTTAATCCTCCTAATAACCCAATGAAGTGAGTGCAATTATTTTCCTCCTATAACAAATGAAAAGACTGAGGCATAGAAGACCAAGGAACTTGTCTATGCCATACAGCTGATTTGTGAGATAGCTAAAACTGAAACCAAGGCAGGATGGCTCTAAAGTTGGGGCTCTTAACAGGGCAGTGGGGATGGTGGTGGTAGTAGCAAAATTGTAGAAATGCAGTAGTTTATTGAAAGGCACTAATGTCATCCATCTTTAATAAGGCACTGAATAATTCATTTATTTATTCATAAAAAAAGAAATGAGTATTTGCTTCCTGTCAGATGTTCTGTGAGATTTAGAAAGCAGTGACTAGCTTCATGGGAGCCTGAAGAAATGCATGTAACACACACACTCTGGGATTTGAATTCAAGCCCTGCTGGTGCTGGGTGACGTGGGGACTGCTACTTAACTCGCCCAGCTTCAATTTCCTCTTTGGTGAAACTTCACGTGATTGCTATGAAGATGAAATTAAAGAGAATAATCATATAATGCACCTAGCATATCATAGAGCATTTGATAAATGTTAACTAAACCTGTCGTCTCTCTTTGCTTTAAACTACTTGGGTAGATTTTCATTTACATATGAAAAGTTAAACCCAAAAATGAAAGTTCAGTGACACCTAACACAATGCGTGTAATATCAAATTCCTTTCTTCCTTCTGTCTTTCCCTCTGTGCATCTTCCTTCCTTCCTACGTTCCTTCCTTCCATCATGTACCATGTACTACTGTATGTCTACTGCATGCCAGGCCATATGCATAGCACTAGGGATACAACAAAACCAGACAGTAAATATATGATCAAGTGCCATCCTTAGTGTTCCAGAGAGACAGATCACTCTGTAATGAAGTGACCAGAGACAGTCTTGCACATAAGATAAAACTGAAGTTAGCCCTTAAGGGCAGAGAACCTGGACAGGGAGTAATCATCTAAGCGCAGGGAAGGGATAGAAGCAAAATGTAAGAAGTCCTAATGTGTGAGATCTTTGCTCATCAGTAACGGGTATCATTTGGCTAAATAAACTAATCATAGACAACAGCCATTATAATTAATTTCCCCAACTCCCCTTTGGAAACTTTTCCTTAATAATAACCTTGCAATGAAACCCAATGTATAAACCAGAAAACACTGAAGTATTCTGACTGAAGCTGGGAAAAGAAGTCCAGAGACCTTTCCAGGAACATGCCTTTTGCTCCAGGGCATCTACGGAGATCCCACAGAACTTCTGGAATGAAACGTAAAGCAAAAAAAAACCCACAAAATCTCTCTTCAGAGAGTAGTGAAAGTTTAAACATTCATCTGGGAACAGCCTAAGGAGAATGTTGAGTACAAGTCTGAGTAAGCCTATACCTAAAGAAATTGAATGAAGAATTTGATCAGGAAAATGATATAAGGAAAGTATGCTGAGGAAAAATCATCTTAGATAAATAGTCCGATTTGGAGGACTAAAATAATACCTGCAAGGTGATTAAATGGGTATAACTACAGTTTAATTTTAATGCACTCCCAAGATTCTTGTAGAGAAATCAATATAGTCTGAGTTGTAATAAGGATCTAACCACACATTTACATATAGCTCTGAGTACCTCTTTTAAAAAAGAAGGAAGCGGAACCCCACTAACTTTAGAAGTGTAAACACTTTTGTGTATGAAATAAAATGCATAAATACTCTTCTGACCTTCAGAACTGTAAGGTAACACATTTGTGTTAAGTCGCCGAGAGTGTGGTAGTTTGTTACAGCAGCAACAGGAAACTAATACAAAACAGTCTCAATAACTTGAAAGATAGAGGACTATACAGAGTATTTTGAAGGTCAAAGAGATTCATTGATCCATTCCTAGAGTTAATTCTTAGAACATCTCTTTTCTGGCCACTTTGCTTTTCCTTAAAATTTCCTAGTGATTATCTAGGCCCTCAAGGTTTCAAATCATCTTGAAAACAATATAAGATGATTATATCACTTCCACAGTGATTTCCTCCATGTAGATCCATGACGATGTGAACCTGCATCAGTAGCTTACATTTTTATCTATAATCCAGAATCCCAAACAAGGGCAAAATTGCACTCAGTAAATTAGCATTTGATCTTTACTCAAAACACGTCTCATTGAACAAATTTAACATTATGTTACTTTGGATTAAGGGTGCTCGTGGACTTACTTCTTGAGGGATGTCAAACAAAGCATCTAAGATGTTTCCTTACTAACCTCTTTCTGTTCTTTATATGGACCATGTAGTAAGTAGAACAATGATCCTCCCCAAAGATACCCATGTTTTAATCCCTGGAACCTGTGACTCTGTGAACTTACAGAGCAAAAGGGATTGTTTAGTTGTTGTTTAGCCAAAAATCTTGAGGTGGGAGATTTTTCTGGATTATCTGAGTGGGCCCAGTGCAATTAGAAGAGTCCTTCTAAGTTAAAGAGGGAAGAAGAGTCAGAGAAAGAGATGCTATGAAGGAAGCTAGAGTCAGAGCGATGCTACGTTGACATCAACTGGCTATTGCTGTTTTTGAAGATGGAAAGGAGGTCAAGAGCCAAAGAATGTGGGTGACCTCTAGAAGCTGGAAAAGACAAGGGAACAGATTCTCTTCTAGAGTCTCCAGAAGGAACACAGCCCTGTCAACACTTAAATTTTAGCCTCGTGAAACTCATTTTGTTCTTCTGACCTTCAGAACTGTAAGGTAACACATTTGTGTTGTTTTAAGTCGCCAAGAGTGTGAGTTTGTTACAGCAGCAGCAGGAAACTAATACAAAACAGTCTCAATAACTTGAAAGATAGAGAACTATACAGAGTATTCTGAAGGTCAAAGAGATTCACTGACCCATTCCTAGAGTTAATTCTTAGAACATCTTTTTTCTGGCCACTTTGCTTTTCCTTAAAATTTCCTAGCGATTATCTAGGCCCTCAAGGTTTCAAATCATCTTGAAAACAATACTCTAAGTCACTAATCGGTTGGGTATTCATGGAATGTTAATAATCCTCTTTATGTCTCAGTTTCAATCTATTTAAAACAAGATCAATGAAAGCACCTAATCATAAATTTGGGGGAAGGGAAGGGGGACTGAAAATTAAACAAGAACTGTATAGCTTAGTATGTTCACTCATTTAAGAAAATCTGTTTGCAGGAAGCGTAACTACTCTGTACTAGGCATTTTATTAAACTCTACAAACATAGCTTCTACCTTCAAGGAGCTTACAGTCTTATATACTGCAGGCACTCTATAAGTATTGACTCTACCCTGTTGGCATATATAGTAAGTGCTCATAATGATGACATTTAGTTGTTATGATGTTGGCATACAGTAAATGTCAGTTTGTCAATATGTTTATCTATAAAGACATAGTGTGCCATTCAATACTTCTGAACAGTGCTAAGTATCTCATACACATGCAAGGATGATATGTAAATACACAAAAATTTTTCCATAACTATACACAATTCATCCAACTGATTATTGGAAATTTGCTACCAGATGGCCTGTGTCATGCGTTAGTTGATAGTAAATCCTACCATGATAGTTATTCTGTGCTTAAACCCCTGTGGAAGAACTCCTTTGTAGTTGTGGTATACTATGAATCGTCTTTTCTGGTCCATGATGTTATGAAGAGGTATGAATGTATAATCAATGCACTAATGCTCTATCTAATGAGCTGTGACAGCGTGTCTTATATGTCAAACTGACACAGGACACTTAGCAAATGCAAGGAAGTTTCCAAGAAAAAGACTCACTTCTGAATTTTTCCAATGGCCCCATCTCCCACAACAGCAACATGCATTCCTTAGGAGCTGCCAAATGAAAACAGAAATACAGACAGAGTGGTACACTGTCACTTAAGTAAATCACACCAGCCTTGAAGCCTGGGGAAGGTGGCAGGCCAAGTTGGACTTTCTTGAAGACAAGATTAAAGTGCAGCTCAGGCAAAAGTCACTGAAATGAATACTTTCATATTCGAAGGCAACACATATTTACAGAAAATGAAATCTTGGTTAAAACGTTTTCGAATCATGTGTAAGTGTTCACTATAAACTAGAAAGATTTTGCTGATTTACTTTGTTCATTTTCTAGGCTTTTTCCCTTTCTGTGCTAATGGCAAGGTATCAATCATCAAAGCTGTAATCAGATTTTGCAGAAGGCCACTGGCAACTTGCCTCCCTTCTTTATGAATCAGAGAGAGTAATGTGAAAGGAATTTTTTTAATGCATTTTAGCAAACTTAGCAAATTATGATTGTTCTTTAATTCCTAGCTGACCATTTCACCAGGCATTATGCATAGTGGCTCCTAACAGCTTTATTGCTCAGAGGAAGACAAATGGTGAAGGCATCCTGTACTTAACACTGGAGTGGCTCTTTGGACAGATAATGTATATATTCAAAGTAGAAAGCTTTAGATAAAAGTGCTTTCATAGTTATACCTTTTATCCCCCAAGTTATTTTCCTGAATAAATATCTCCTAAAGTAGGCTATGGTCAACCAGCAATAAAAAAAATTATGTAAGTTTTGTTTTCAAGCTGGTCAACTTTTGAAATTCTTCATAGTTCCTTCAGGTGCAAGATTTTTGCTTCAATTTAGACAAGGACATTTTTAGATTTTCAACCACGAAATTCTTTTGAAAACTTTTTCCAGTCCATTAAAATCAGATTTATTATGCTTCCTGTTTATATAAACACCGCATGCTCATTTTTAAATGACACATGGAAGAATAAAGTATAGCAGATAAAGTAAAAATGACCTAAAATCCCATCAGCCTGAGGTAGCAACCATTCATTTTAAGGCAATTCTTACATACGTGTAGATTTAACACCTTCATTTTTCTTTCTCACCCTTCTCTTTCTCTCATTCTTTCTATTGCTTTTATCTTCTCCCTTTTTGCCTCACACTACAATACCCTTAGTCTCTCTGTAATTCCTCCTCAAAAGCACAGCACTAAATGTAAAATGCAAAACTATAAAACTTAAAGGAGATAACAACGGAGAAAACCTACATGACCTTGGGTATGGCAAAGATTTTTTAAATACAACACCAAAGGTACAATCCATGAAAGAAATAATTGAATAATTGGATTTCATTCCAATGAAAAAATTCTCTCTGTGAAAGACAATGTCAAAAGAACAACAACACAACCACTGAATGGGAGAAAATATTTGCAAGAGACACATCTGAGAAAGGACGGTTATCTAAAATAGACAATGAACCCTTAAAATTCAATAGTAAGGAAGCAAACAGCCAGAGTAAAACATGGGTCAAAGATATTAACTGACACCTTGCCAAAGATATACAGATGACAAGTATATGTAAAGATGCTCCAAATCCTATGCCATCAGGGAAATGCAAATTCAAATAACAATGAGATACCACTACACACCTATTAGATTGGCCAAAATCTGCAACACTGACAATACCAAATGCTGGCGAGGATCTGGAGCAACAGGAATTCTCACTCGTCATTGGTGGGAATATAAAAATGGTTACAGACACTTTGGAAGACAGCTTGGCAGTTTCCTACAAAACTAAATATACTCTTACTATATGAATCAGCAGTCACGCTCCTTGGTGTTTACCCCAAGGAACTGATAACTTATGTCTCCACAAAAACCTGCACAGTGAAGTTTATAGCAGCTTTATCTATAGTTGTCAAAACTTGGAAGCAACCAAGATGTCCTTCAGTAGGTAAATGGATAAATTGTGGTACATCCAGACAATGGAATATTATTCAGTACTAAAAACAAATGAACCATAAACCATTAAAAGACTTAAACTTAAATGCATTTTACTAAGTGGAAGAAGGCAATCTGAAAAGGCTACATACTGTCTGATTCAACTATATGACATTTTGGATCACTTAAAATTACAGAGAGTTGCACAGAGGGAGAAAATGTGAAGCCACTTAAAAAAAAAAAAAAAAGAAAGCCAGTGGATTAGAGACTCTTTATCAGTGCAAACGCCTTGTCAAATTGGTAGTGACATTGGTACTCTTGTCTGCGTTCTCCTCTTTCCTCTTTTCCAAGCAAAAACTTCTCTGATGTTTTTCTAGCAAACGTGTCTCTGGAGCTTTTTACCTGCTTTAATTGACATTGGTTTTAGGTTAATTTTCTTTCATTTTTATGTACTGATTGATTTGCACAGTAAAGAAAGAAAAACAAAACAACATAATAGC
Source organism: Monodon monoceros (assembly GCF_005190385.1). Lineage (NCBI taxonomy): Eukaryota > Metazoa > Chordata > Mammalia > Artiodactyla > Monodontidae > Monodon > Monodon monoceros. The sequence continues at coordinate 59,922,784 of NW_021703781.1, forward strand.
TAACTTGGTGAAACCTTGCCAACTGGCTTTCACAGTGTGAAACAGACTTTAAAGTTTTATCCATCTGGTGCTACTTAATCTAGGAGTTCACCATTCCTCACCATCAAGGATCAGATTTCTTTCCCTCCAATCCCACTTTTAGAAAGTGTGTGTGTGTGTGTGTGTGTGTGTTTGCGTGTGTGTGTGTAGAATTCGTTCATTTAGTCAAAAGCAGTGTCTGTCATCTGCTTAGTAATAATGATGGTGGGTAAGAAGTAGCAAGCAGTGTCACTTTTTTTTTTTTTTTGAAGGATATTCATTTCAGAAATACAGAGAGGGCTTTATCTCCTAAAATGATAGCAAAAACATTTGCCCGGCTAAGTCCCATGGATTGTCTTAACTCTTATGCCTGCATCTATGCTACAACCCCCCTCTGCTCCTTCTCTAGATGTATCTTGTCCTTCCAAGTCCGGTTCATACCCCATCTACCTCAAGAAACTTTTATTGTTTTACATTTTCTCCCCTATGATCATCTCATCAGCACCATACATTCATTCAAACACCCAGTTTCATTTCACTCATTTTGCTTTGTCTTCCAAACATTTTTCCTGTTCCTTGAGGCTGGGAATCACGCAGCATGGTACGCACAGGAAAACCATGATGCTGAGCACATAGCAAGAGACTAAAGGATAGTAACTGGATTTTTATTCATTCAGAAAATAATCACTGAGCATCTATTATATCATAGATGTACCAAGTGTACAGCTGTCAACAAGACTCTCATAATATGGTAGAAAAAGAAAACATTAAATTAAAAATTATTTGCAAAATTGTATTTACAATTACCATGTGTATTAGGAAGAAGAGATGAGACTGTATGAATAGCTATACCTGGAGAAGCCATTCTAGTCCTCCCTGGTTAATACTTAAGCTTCCTAGGGGCAGAGATATTGGAGTGTAGTCTATGAAGCAGTTAGGAGACTAGGAGATAAAGAGTAGTCTGCTCTTATGGAATTTGGCAAGTGGGACTATTCTAACTGGTTGTGGGACGAGACTGTCCCAGAGAATGGCAACTATCCAGGGACCACAGTTCACTGAAGACCACAAACTAAACAGGGCTGGTACCTACCATGGATTCATGCCCTAGCAGTTCCCTGGTATAAGTAGCCTATTGCAGGCATTCTGAAAAAGTCTTTTCAGCATTCTTAATTGAATGTCAAGTTTAGGTAGTTATCTCCTTTTGAGTGTTTGTAACAAATCATCATTTTTCACCTCTTGTGCAGTGTTATGGGCTCAAATGTGCCACTTACACAAAATTAATCTGTTGAGGCCCTAACCCCCAGTACCTCAGAATGTGACTGTATTTGGAAGTAGGGTCTTTAAAAACCTGATTAAGTTAAATTAAAATGAGGCCATTATGCTGGGGCCTGATCCAATATGAATGTTCTCATAAGAAGAGGTAGAGACACCAGGGAGGCACCTGACAGAGGAAAGGTCATGTGAAGATACAGCAAGAAGGTGGCCATCTGCAAGCCGAGGATAGAGACCTCAGAAGAAACCAACCTGCCAACACCTTGATCTTGGATTTGTGATCTCCAGAACTGTAAGAAAATAAATGTCTCTTGTTTAAATCACCAAGTCAGTGATATTCCCTATGGGGCATTCTGGAGACAGACTCCTCCCCATATCCTCTGCTTTAGCGAGTCTCTGAAAAACCTAGGTAACGGGATCAGAACATTTCCTGAGCTGTTTTACAGATGCTAAAACCCCCACCAAATGGAAGGCTTTGGTTAACTACTTGATGACCTTGAGCACATAGGTCTACTAGAGCCTGAGGATTGATAATGTTAACCCCCGTGACACTGCCCTGTTGCCTCACCATCAACCAATCAGAACTATACACAAGCTGATCACAGACCATGCACTTCCCCTCCCTCACCTTGCCTTTAGAAATACCTTCCTGGGCTTCCCTGGTGGCACAGTGGTTGAGAGTCCGCCTGCCGATGCAGGGGACACGGATTCGTGCCCCAGTCCGGGAAGATCCCACATGCCGCGGAGCGGCTGGGCCCGTGAGCCATGGCCGCTGAGCCTGCGCGTCCAGAGCCCGTGCTCCGCAACGGGAGAGGCCACAACAGTGAGAGGCCCGTGTACCGCAAGGAAAAAATGCCTTCCTGAGACCCAGCAATCCCACTACTGGGCATATACCCTGAGAAAACCATAATTCAAAAAGAGTCATGTACCAAAATGTTCACTGCAGCTCTATTTACAATAGCCAGGACATGGAAGCAACCTAAGTGTCCATCAACAGATGAATGGATAAAGAAGATGTGGCACATATATACAACAGAATATTACTCAGCCATGAAAACGAATGAAATTGAGTTATTTGTAGTGAGGTGGATGGACCTAAAGGCTGTCATACAGAGTGAAGTAAGTCAGAAAGAGAAAAACAAATACCATATGCTAACACATAGATATGGAATCTAAAGAAAAAGAAAATGGTGAGAAGAACCTAGGGGCAAGACAGGAATAAAGATGCAGACCTACTAAAGAAAGGACTTGAGGATATGGGGAGGGGGAAGGGTAAGCTGGGACAAAGTGAGAGAGAGGCATGGACATATATACACTACCAAAATAGATAGCTAGTGGGAAGCAGCCGCATAGCACAGGGAGATCAGCTCGGTGCTTTGTGACCACCTAGAGGGGTGGGATAGGGAGGGTGGGAGGGAGGGAGATGCAAGAGGGAAGAGATATGGGAACATATGTATATGTATAACTGATTTACTTTGTTATAAAGCAGAAACTGACACACCGTTGTAAGGTAATTATACTCTAATAAAGATGTTAAAACAAAACAAACAAAAAATAAATTAAAATGCCTTCCTGAAACCCATGATAGTTAGGGCTTTTTGAGCACTAGCTATCCCTGATTCCTTGTCTGGCACCTTAAAATAAACCCTGCACTTTCTTTCATCACATCCTGGTGTCAGTATATTGGCTTTACTGTGCGCTGGCAAGTGGACCCACGTTTGCTTCGGTAAAAATGGCAGCCCAGCAAACTAATACATAAAGTTACTTGGCCTTTCTGTTTCTGTAAGTTCCCATCCTAACTAATCAAAGTTTCTGCCTCTGATGAGTAGAGTCCTTACCTCTTCCTCACAACCCACCAAAACATAATTCTCTTTTTTCCTTAACATTAAGATGGTATGTTATTCTGTCTGGCACCTGCCACAGAAGAACTTCAAGTCTAACTAAATGCTATTCACATTGAACCTGATGAGTCCAGGTGTGGATGGTATTGCAGACACAGAAAATTCATTTGTTACTACCAATGACCTGCTCTCTCTCTTAATTTATTCTGCCATCCCTAAGTTGCCAGGATACAGAACTCCTTTCCTCAGTCAATACCTCCTCAAAAAAACTTTTTAATATAAAGTGGAAAATGCATAACCCTCACTCATATTTTAGCCAGCTAGATCCTAGTCTGTACCTGACTTTCTTGATTTATATCCTCCCTATATTTGCAGAGCTCTCCTTTGAAATACTGCTTCTTGAGTATCATGACTTGAGTTGGCAAAATTTCTGCAGAGCAGCTAGATAAACTTTATATACTTGAGGGTCTTTGATTTATTATTTTTCTAGTTTCAAGGGGCTTCTCACAGGCCATTTTAAATTGGGTATTAGAATTAAGGGTGCCTTTGGAAAAGTCACTTTTATACACAGATATATCTTCTGTCCTTGTTCTGAAGCAATATTGTGTAAGCATAAAATAATCCTCATCGAATTCTCTTAGCCCATATAACACCCTGGAAAACTGAAAAGACTCTTTCCTGGAATTAGATATGGAACACTGCAGAACACTCCTGGCTCTCTTTGGTTGCAGGGGTACCTTATGTGCTAGGGCCAACACTTTCAATGCTCAGGAAAGTCATGATCTGAATCATCTGGAGTTGTTTAAACATTTCAGAGGAGAAATAAATTGAGGGCAAAACATGGTACAGAAGTTAGTATGCAGGGGCTTATCTAAGACATTGATAGTCTCCAATGCTCATTGGTTTTAAAGATACATCTAATATGTTACAAATTGAAATCCAGTGCTTTTAACAGAGTAGATGCTGACAATCTAACAACTAAGTGGAACAAACCACCTTCAATAAATTCATCAGTCAATGGTCATTATTCTTTCCTTTTATCATCATATTCCCAGAAATATAGTTGAATTTAATTCATGGAACTTCAGGAATCTGTTGTTAACAGAACAAGAGCAGCAAGAACCTGATTTTACAAGGTACATTATTCACTGTTAAAAAACACTGAATTATTCAATACTCAAACACTGAATTTCACCTCAAAACTAGGCACTTGATGAAACTATAAAGAAAAAAATTATATCTTTCTCTTTGTTCACATATTTACTTTTTTAATAAGAAAAAGAAAATATTGGCAATCATTTAAAAATGCTGTTTTGGGTGGATTTTTTAGTTGGAGAGTTTATTTTGAAGGCTAGAATCTAGTTGGATTCATGCAGAAATTTTACTTTCTCCTTAATCTGGAGAAGTCATCCAGAAAGGAGAGGATTTTAGGGGGACATTAGAACATTAGGACATATGCGGTAGAACCAAGGATTTTTCTACCACGTCCACTCTGACAAATTGCCACCTACTATTACTAAGGATAAGCTAGTAACCCCCGATAGGTGGAGTTCCTTCCCTCAATACTTCCTCCTCAAATGAAAGTTAATCCAAACAGCACTATTCTTTTGAAATGCGAGTTAATCAGAGGGTCAACTCTTTCATAATTCAATCAGGCTTGTGATGAGCTAGCATCCCAAATGGGCCCTCAGTGTCATTTATCCAACCCCACTCTTTTGCTCATAAAAAACTTGAAGCCCACGGGTATTCGAAAAGTCACACAGTTTGTGATCTAACTGGAATGGAACACTTGGTTCCCCTCTTGGACCAAGACTCTCTCCAACCCAGCACACATCTTTCCAGCTTGAGCTAGACCAGATTAAAAAAATCCCATGCTAAGCCTCCTTTTACACATTGCCCATCCTCAAATTTAATCTGGTCTTGAGAAACTATGCTGTTTAGAGAGATATTCATGGGCAAAAAAGATAGAAACAGATTAACTAGCTCTGCCTTACTGTCATACACGGCATTTCTCCTAAAGATTGTTCTTTATATCACCATTAGATTCAAATACGGCTCAGAAATAATTTTCAGAAATTACTTGTTTGCAGATCCTCTGGGTCCAGTCAATGAACTGGGATTCTGAAGACTCAGGAGGAATAATTCATTTCAGGTAGCCTCATCCCTCAGAGCATCATACTTTGGAAAAAAAAGGATAATTATGAATTTTCCAATATACTGAAGAATAGTAACTCTGTGTTACTTGTCAGCATATCTTGGGGGGTATTGGGATGGAATCAAATACGTCATACCATGACATTTAAATGTTCACAAACCTAAGTGATATTCTTGGAAAAAATGTACTTTACCAATCCTATTCATTTTCATGCAATGTTTAATTATACCAGAGACAGAAGAAAGCATAATGTGAGAGGAAGGAATCATCCATGCAGTACTCTTGAGAGAATGAAACTTACGGAAAATTTTTATTATAATCACAATGAGATGGCATGAACATTCCTGCTCTGTAAAAGCAACAAAGTTCTCTTTGACCTCTCTGAAACTAAAGTAGAATGTATAATTTCTTCTTCCCTTTGTCATTAATAGAAGACTACTGTCTAAATATTGAGTCCAAGGCCACAATTTGGAAATACGTAGATGTGGCTCTCACTTTAACAGGAAGAAATTTAATTCAAAAACAGAGGTATCCCAAACGGCTGCACTTTATTCTTCAATATTAAAAGATAGACATATCCTCACCACTCTACTACAGATCTGTTGGCTGTGGCTGATTCATTCATTAAAGTCAACAAATATGTATTGAGTCTCCACCATGACCCAGGCATTGTGCTTCCCATATTCTAGTGGGAAAAGACAAAAAAATATGGAACAAATAAATCATGTCTGATCATGGTACATGGGAAGCAAAGTGAAGGAGGGAAATGGACATGGAGAGTAAGGCATCACATGGTTGCTATTTTATATAAAGTCATGGGGAGAAAAGTCTCTAATAAGGTGATATTTGAGTCGAGACTGGAAGGAAGTGAGGCATGAGTCATGGGTATGCCTGGAAGAAGAGCATTCTAGGAAAGGGAAAGGCAAGTGCAAAGGCCCTGAGGCAGGACTGTATTTAGCATGCTAGAGAAAAAACAAAGGAGGCCAGAGGAGGAGAGGAATGACTGAGAGGGCAAGCTATAGTGGATGAGGTAGGAAAGGTGGTGGGGGTTAGGTCATAACGGACTTTGGCTTTTACTCTTTATGAGATAGAAAAACATCTCACTGGTTTTGGAAGGTTTTGAGCACATAGTTAATAAACATTGCCTGATATATGGAGAAGAGACAATAAGGGGATAAAAGTGGAAACAGGGAAAACCAGTCAGGAGTCTACTGTAATGATCCATATGAGAAATATGACAGCTCAGACCACATAATAGCTGATGAACATGGGGTTTCTCCTTTCTCAGTTCCTGGGCATATTTAATGGGCCTTCCCTAACCTAGTAGGCCCTACCTGCTCAGAAACCTTCCCTCTGCTGAATCTGCCATCAAGAATGTCTGGAGCCTGTCATATTCTCTTCCTACCCTCTAGCCTAGGCTGTCACCACTACTGTGATGTGTGATGAGCATCAAAGCAGATCTACTGGCTCTCAAATCTGTATTCAAACATATGGAGGCCTAGGGAGGCTCATGAGTGCCAACTATTAAATCCAGTCTTCTCACTATGCAATACCCCTTCCCACCTTAGCTCTGGTTGGGTCTCACATTATTAGGTGGAGAAGCTATGCAGAATGGTTTCTCCCTGAGTGTGGAAGAAAGCACCTGTGTTTCCCTCCACTCATACCTAAAGAGGCAGACAGGATTCATGTGGGAGCATCTCTCTTCCTCATGCTTTCTTCTCCCCTCCTTCATTTTAATCCCTTCTGGGATAAAAAGGATTAACTTTTCTTTAATGCCTTTGTGGCATATTATCTAGTATTTAGTAAGAAGATTTTGCCTAGCTATCCTAGGTAAAGGGATAAGTCTTTTCTAAGATAAGAGAAATGTGAAAACTGAGTCTGAGCTTTGTTCTTTACTGGCGAAAGTAATTTGGAAATGTCTGTCTGGTTGTCTTACCAAGGACACCGACTGTTTTGCTAAAGAAGGCAAATACCTACTTTCTTCTTATTTGGTGTAAAAGACCTGATAGTTAGGCCTGTAAGATGGAAAGCTACAAGAGATCATGATTTATGATTAAAATATACTAGTTTGTCACTTGCTAAATATTACCCCTGGAAGAGTCATGATAAATGCCAAATATCAAATAAGTAAAATGATGAATTATTCAATAAATAGTGTATATTAGTTTCCTACTGCTTTTTAAACAAATAACCATAAATTTCATGGCTTAAAAGAACACAAATTTATTTTCTTACAGTTCTGGAGGTTAGAAGCCCACAATCAGTCTCAGTAGGCTAAAATCAAGCTGTCTGCAGGGTAATGTGCCTCCTGAAGGCTCTAGGAATCCATTTGTTATCCTTTTACAGTTTCTAGATTGTTCCTGCATTACTTAGCTCATACTTCCATCTTTTAAGTGTATTTCTCCAACCTGTGTTTCTGTCATCATATTACCATCTCTGACTTTGACCCTTTTGCCTCCCTTTTATCTGGTCTTTTGTCATTACCTTGGACCCATCTTTATAATCCCCATTTCAAGATCCTTAACAACATCGTATGTGAAACATTCTTTTTGCCATGTAAGATACCATATTCACTAGTTCAGGACATTAGTATATGAACATCATTGGGTGGCATTTATTCTGTTTACTAGAGAAATTGCTTAACCATTTGAAAATATAAAATTATATCTAAGCCTAACATTATCCACCTTAGTAAATTACACACAGATTAAAAATATAAATGTTAATCATGAGAGCAGTACTTAAAAAATCTTGGTTAAGAGAAGGGATCTTACTATGCATGACAGAAAAGTCAGGAACAATACAGACATCAATGAAAGCTAATTTTACTTTTCAACTTGCTTGGGCCATAGGGTCCAGATGAGTGCTCAGACACGCTGGATGTTTCTGGGATGGTGTTTTTTGGATGAGATTACCATTTAAATCTGTGGACTTTGAGTAAAGCAGATTGCCCTTCATCATGTTGGGTGAGTCTCATCCTAATAGTTGAAAGTTTGAACAGAACAAAAGACTGACATCCCTTGAGATACAGGGAATTCTGCCAGCAGATGGCCTTCAGACTTGAACTTCAACATCAGATATTCCTGGGTGTCCAGCTTGCCAGCCCACCCTGCAGATTTTCCACAGTCACATAAGCCTCCATAGTCACATGAGCCAATTCCTTAAAATAAATATCTTACTATATATCTACACATATTCTATTGGTTCTATTTCTCTGGAGAACCCCAAACTAATACACAATTTTAATAGCCAAACAAACTACAACATATAAAGCAAAAAGGCTAAATATCCTAAATATATAAAAAGTTCTTGCAAATCAATAGAAAAAAAACACCCACTAACAAACACAAAAATAATGGGGAGAAACAAACATTAAAAGAAATGAAAACAAGTTCATGTGCTCTAGTTTTTAAAGAGAAGCTCTTTAAATGAGAATAAAAAGACTGGCAAAGATCAAAGGTAATGCTAAGACCCAGTAACCTACTGCTTGAAATGCAAATTGTTAAGTTATATCCTAGAAATTTAGTTATATGTATCAAAAGTCTAATAAAAGGCACTTGGATCCATTAATTCCAGCTCTGTGAATTTGTCACTAAAAATAAATGATCAAATAAGAAAATATATATTTAGCTCATTTATTGTCATGATGTTAATGGTAGGGTTTAATTTAAGCAGTCTAATATCAAATAGCTTGGATAAATCCAAATATTTATTCTTTAAATTACAGTTGGCAGTCTAAATGAGTAAGAGAGAACCATTAAAAATGGAAACATACATCCCATATAGAATATACTTTAAATTTTAAGCAGTAATAATGAGGTACAGTATAATGTATTTTGACAAATATTTCTTTATACATATTAATATATTTAACATATCTGCATGTGTATTTACATGAGGAAATCTGGAAATATATAACAAAGTTTTAGAAGTGATTATTTCTTCATGGTAAAATCTAAGTTAGTTTAATTTTTTCCCTTTATATATCTATTTTTTTCCTTTCTATCTATCCACTTATTATTTATGACTTGTATATTTTAAATTTCCAAAAATAGGTTAACCTGTAACAACAACTTTTTTAAAAAGCTCTTGCATAAGAAAGGTAATGTTTGGTTGGTTAGCTAGGTTAAGTAAATTGTTAATAAATAAACAATGGAGAGGGATTATAGGAGTAAAGTGGAAGTTACCTGCTTCAGGAGTAGAGGCAGAAAAGAACACTAATGAGGCTCTCTGAAATAAGATGCCATTTGTAGTTAGCACTTTATCTCCCTCAGTGTTTAAATAAAAGGAGAGCAATTGAAGTTCCATTTTCAGTTCAGTCCTCTTGGCTAGGTTGGTTTCTCTCTAAGATCATTTAACCAAATACTGAGATACAGACAGCCTAAGAGATGTTTTGACATTGTCACAAACTAAAAATAGAGTTCACAAATGTCATTCAAGAGTTTACGGGAAGGTAATATACCCACACAAACTTCTCTCACTATCTCAAAATTATCATCTCTAGACTAAACTATCATTATTTAATACAGTTTGTGGAAAAATCATAATCAGCTTGTGAAAGCTTAAATGAAAAGCTCCATTTAATGGTGCAAAGGTCAGCAAAACTGGTAGAGTAAGGACCAAATTCAAACCAAATTATCTCCTCCATAAAAGCAAAAAGAACGTTGGCAAAAATAGTCAGAATCAAAACTCTCAGGACTGTGGAAATTAACCAAAGGTTTGCAGCAATCTGGGGAATGTTTATTCAGGAAAAACAGCTGATTATCAGTAAGGACTCCAAGATTTGTGACAATTTAACTTGCGCACTATCCCCAGGTTCCCCCCTCCTTGGATCTGCAGTATCCTTGAAAACTGATAGTCCACAGTCGGTTAAAACAAAAAACAAAAAAACACCTGGAAGAGGCAGAACTGGGTTAGAGCTCCCTCAAAGCCCAACCTCCAGGGAATTCTCACTATTTGACCTGTCTGTTAGCTCCCTAAAAGTCCCCGTTAACAAGACTGATGTGATTTGACTTGACTCAGCACACACAGTACAAAAAGTCTCTTCCCCAAGGCATTTATTGAAAACCAGAGATGACTGCCAAACACTGTAGCTGCCTGAAGTGTTGTATAACAGGTCAAATAATAGGCTAACCGAAAAGCTTAATAAGAAAACTGGGGAATGAGATAGTCATAAGTGGATTTGAAAAGTTCAAAAACATTTCTGGGAAACTAGAAGTTCATGCATAGGGCAGTGCATATGCTCAGGAAAGACCTGCAAAGGCCCTAACCTCTTAACTTCTGGCTAACCTTGAGTCTCTGTGCAAGCAGAAATTGAAGGCTAACATGGAGTTGTAGACTGCCTGGCTGAGTGGTGAAAATACCAAACACCCGCATGAAGTCTTCAACAAAGACTGGGAGACTTACAGATTCCACGGATCAAAAGAAATATCTGTCCAATTCTTAATTGACTGCTAAGCTAACTGAGCATAGAATTAGTGGCCACATGGGAAAGAGTCCAGAATTTACATAATTAATTCAGAAAACTCACTAAACAAACAATAACAACAAACAACAACAAACACTGGAAAATGGGAAGAATCTTATTTCTACAGTTGTCACATTATTTAAAATGTCCATTTTTCAAAAACTGTACATCATGTACAGAAATAAAAATGTATGATCCATAGAGAAAAAAATAAAGCAATCAATAGAAACTGAACTTACAGAAGCCCAGACATTGGATTCACTAAACAAAAACTTTAAATCAGGTATATCAAACATGTTGAAAGCCCTAAATGAAACCATGTCTAAAGAACTAAAGGGAAATATGAAAATAACATCTAACCAAACAGAGAATGTGAAAATAGTCAGAAATTATTTTTAAAACAACCAAATGTAAATTATGGAGTTAAAATATCAGATGAATAACATTAATCTACAAGCCAAAAAGTTCAACAAATTCCAAGTAGGGTAACTCAAAGATATCCACACCTAGACACATCATAATCAAACTGTCAAAGAGAAAGAAATAATCTTGAAGGCAGTAAAAGACAGGCATCTTCTCGTTTATAAGGGCTTGTCAGTAAGATTAACAACTGATTTGTATTGGAAGTCATGGAGACCAGTGAGTTGACACAGTCAAACTGCTGAAAAATAAAAATTGAAAGGAAGATTGTTAACCAAGAATTCTGTATCAAGCATAACTATCCTTTAAATATGAAAGTCAAATTAAGATATTCTCGGGCTTCCCTGGTGGCGCAGTGGTTGAGAGTCCATGTGCCATTGCAGGGGACACGGGTTCGTGACCCAGTCCGGGAAGATCCCACATGCCGCGGGGCGGCTGGGCCCGTGAGCCATGGCCGCTGAGCCTGCGCGTCCGGAGCCTGTGCTCTGCAACGGGAGAGGCCACAACAATGAGAGGCCCGTGTACCGCAAAAAAAAAAAAAGATATTCTCAAATAAACAAATCTAAGAAGACTTGTCCATAATAGATCTGCCACAACAAAATGTCTAAGGGACCTCTTAAGGCTGAAATGAAATACGAGACATTAAAATAAACTCACATAAAGAATTAAAGAGCACCATTAAAAATAATTATATGGGTAAATATAAAAGACCAATAATAAATATATTTTTGATTGTAACAATTTCTTCTCCTATTAAAGACAGCTGCATAAAGTACTAATTATGAATCTGGACTGATGCACATGCAATGTATAAATATGCAATTTGTAAGGCAATAACAGCAGAAAGGAGGGAAGAGGGAATAAGGCTATAAAGGAATAAAGTTTTGACATATTATTGCAATTATGTTGGTATTAATCCAAAGTAGATTGTTAAAATTATGATGTTGATTATAAATCCTAGAACACTAAAAATTAATTTTTAAAATATAGTAAAAGAAATGAAAAAGGAATTAAAATGGTACACTAGAACATATTTCTTTAATACAAAATAAGGCATTAATGGAGAAAAAGGCTAATAAAATATTTATGACAAGTAGAAAACAACCAATGGCACATGTAACTCTTACCTTATAGGTATTTATTACACTTAAATGAATTAAATATCATAATTAAAATTAAAAGATAAATAGAAAAAATTTTAATGATTTAACTATATACTGATTCAAAGACACACACAAATAGCTTGAAAGTTAGAGCATGAAAACTACATATACCATGAAACAGTAACAAAAGAAAACCCAGAGTGGGCATTCTAATATTAGACAGATAGAGTTTAAGAAAATACTGTTTACCAGAGACAAAGAACAGCATTTTATAATGATAAATCTAGCAATCTGTTAAGAAGATATAACAAATATAAACATATAAGCCTCTAACAATAGAGTCCCAAAATACATGAAGCAAAAACAGGTAGAAATACAGAACTGAAGGGAGAACTGAGTGACTCAATAACAATAGTTGAAGACTTGAGTACTACAATTCAATAATATATTGAACAGTAAGGCAGAAGATTGGCAAGGAAAGAGAGGACTTTAAGAATATAAACCAACTAGACCTAACGGATATCTATATAATAGGCCACTCAAAAGCAGAATACAAATTGTTCCCAAGTGAATATATAGCATTTTACAGGATAGAGTAGATATTTGTCCATAAAGCAAGTCTCAATATATTTAAAAGATCTGAAATTATACAAAGTATGTTCTCTGACAATGGAATGAAATAAAATGAATAACAAAAGGAAATGTGGGATAGTTGCAAAAATATGGAAATTAAACAATATACTCATAACTAATGGCTAAAAAAGAAATCACTGTGAAATTAGAAAATACTTTGAGATGAATGAAAACAAAAACACAAAATACTCAAACTTATTGGATGCAACAAAAGCAGTCTTCAAGGAAAAATTATAAATACCACATCAGAAAAAAAGAAAAATCTTAAATCATACCTAGTTCTCCACCTAAGGGAACTAGCAAAAGAGCAGACTAACGCCAAAGCAAGCAGAGGTAGGAATTGATACTATAGAGGAAATAAATTCTAGAGAAAAATCAACAAATCAAAGACTTTTTTAAAAATATTAACAAAATTGAAAAACTTCTGGCTATATTATCCAGGCAAAGAGAAAGACTTAACTTACTAAAATCAGGCATAAAAAGGGGACAGTAAGAAATAAAAAAGGATTTTATGTAATTACTATGAACAATTACATATCAATAAATAACTTAGATAAAACAAAATTTCTAGAAATACACAAAACTATTAAAACTGATTTTTAAAAATCAAACTTCTAGTGAGACATATAATAAGACATTTAGTTTATAATTAAAATATATATATATAAATATATGTGTATAAGATACATTTATTCTCACAGGAAAAGTCTAGTATCAGGTAGCCAAATAGGTGAATTCTATCATGCATTTAAAAATGAATTAACACCAATCCCTCGCCAACACTGCCAAAAATTAGACAAGGAGAAAATACTTCCCAGCTCATGCTATGGTGCCAGTATTACCCTGATAACAACACTAGGCAAAACATTAAAAGGAAAACAAAACTGTAAAACTAAAGACCAATATTTCTCGTGAATACTTCCACAAAATCCTCAACAAAATAAGATGCTAAATCCAGAAACATATGAAAACTATCATACACCATGACCATGTGGAACTTACTTTAGGAATCCCAGGTGGATTCAACATATGAATATCAGTATAATACACTATATTAATAGAATAAGAAAAACTACACATTTAACAGAATAAAGACAAAATCTAATCTCAGTAGATACAGAAAAATCACTTTACAAAGTCCAACATACTTTCATCAGAAAATCACTCAACAAACTAGGAATAGAAGAGAACTTCCTCAAAATGATAAACTTATCTATGAAAATGCACAGGAACTTCATACTAAAGAATGACAGACTGAAATCTTTCCCTCTAAGATCAAGAACAAGCCATGGACATCCATGTTCATAACTTGTGCTCAGCACTGTACTGCAGGCCAGGAAATTAGGCAAGAAAAAAAAAAGAAACGTATCCATTTTAAAAGTAAAATGGAGGGCTTCCCTGGTGGTGCAGTGGTTGAGAGTCCGCCTGCCAATGCAGGGGACACAGGTTCGTGCCCTGGTCAAGGAAGATTCCACATGCCGCGGAGCAGCTGGGCCCGTGAGCCATGACCGCTGAGCCTGTGTGTCTGGAGCCTGTGCTCCAGAACGGGAGAGGCCACAGCAGTGAGAGGCCCGCGTAGTGCAAAAAAAAAAAAAAAAAAAAAGGAAAATGGAAATTATCTCTATTTGCAAATGATGTGAACTTGTACATAGAAAATCCTAAGATATCCACTAAAAAACGTATTAAATGAGTTTAGCAAGTTGAAGGATAAAAGATGCATACACAAAATTCAGTTGCATTTCTAAGCACCAGTGAACAATCTGCCAATAAAATTAACAAAACAACCTCAACTGAAATAGTATCAGCAATAATAAAATACTTAGGAATAAATTCTTGCAAGAGAAGTGTAAGACTTGCACACTGAAAACCACAAAACACTGTTGAAAGAAAATAATGAAGGCCTTGATAAACAGAGACATCCTGTCTGCATGAATCACAAGACAATGTTACAGCTTAGATAGCCTCATCCACCAGAGAGCAGACAGCAGAAGAAGAACTACAATCATGCAGCCTGTGGAACAAAAACCACATTCACAGAAAGATAGACAAGATAAAAAGGCAGAGGGCTATACACCAGTTGAAGGAAAAAGATAAAACTCCAGAAAAACTAAATGAAGTGGAGACAGGCAAAATCCAGAAAAAGAATTCAGAATAATGATAGTGAAGATGATCCAGGACCTGAGAAAAAGAATGGAGGCAAAGATGGAGAACATGCAAGAAATGTTTAACAAAGACCTAGAAGAATTAAAGAACAAACAAACAGAGATGAACAATGCAATAATTGAAATGAAAACTACACTGGAAGGAATCATTAGCAGAATAACTGAGGCAGAAGAACGGATAAGTGACCTGGAAGACAGGACAGTGGAATTCACTGCTGTGGAACAGAATAAAGAAAAAAAAGAATGAAAAGAAATGAAGACAGCCTAAGAGACCTCTGGAACAACATTAAACACAACAACATTCACATTATAGGGGATCCCAGAAGGAGAAGACAGAGACAAAGGACCTGAGAAAATACTTGAAGAGATTATAGTCAAAAACTTCCTTAACATGGGAAAGGAAAGAGCCACCCAAGTCCAGGAAGGGCAGCAAGTCCCAAACAGGATAAACCCAAGGAGAAACATACTGAGACACATAGTAACCAATTTGCAAAAATTAAAGACAAAGAAAAATTATTGAAAGCAGAAAGGGAAAAATGACAAATAGCATACAAGGGAACTCCCATAAGGTTAACAGCTGATCTCTCAGCAGAAACTGTACAAGACAAAAGGGAGTGGCATGATATACTTAAAGTGATGAAAGGGAAGAACCTACAACAAAGATTACTCTACCAGGCAAGGATCTCATTCAGATTCGATGGAGAAATCAAAAGCTTTAAAGACAAGCAAAAGCTAAGAGAATTCAGCACCACCAAACCAGCTCTACCACAAATGCTAAAGGAACTGCTCTAAGTGGGAAACACAAGAGAAGAAAAGGACCTACAAAAACAAACCCAAAACAATTAAGAAAATGGTCAGAGATACACACATATCTATAATTACCTAAAATATGAATGGACTAAATACTCCAACCAAAAGACACAGGCTTGCTGAATGGATACAAACACAAGACCCATATATATACTGTCTACAAGAGACCCACTTCAGGCTTAGGTACATATACAGACTGAAATTGAGGGGATGGAAAAAGATATTCCATGCCAATGGAAATCAAAAGAAAGCTGGAGTAGCTATACTCATATCAGATAAAATAGACTTTAAAATAAAGAATGTTACAAGAGACAAGGAAGGACACTACATAATGATCAAGGGATCAATCCAAGAAGAAGATATAACAATTATATATGCACACACATAGGAACACCTCAATACATAAGGCAACTTCTAACAGCTATATAAGAGGAAATGAACAGTAACACAATAATAGTGGGGGACTTTAACACCTCACTTATACCAATGGACAGATCATCCAAAATGAAAATAAATAAGGAAACAGAAGCTTTAAATAACACAATAGACCAGATAGCTTTAATTGATATTTATAGGACATTCCATCCAGAAACAGCAGATTACACTTTCTTCTCAAGTGCTCACAGAACATTCTCCAGAATAGATCACATCTTGGGTCACAAATCAAGCCACAGTAATGTTAAGAAAATTGAAATCATTTCAAGCATCTTTTCTGACCACAACACTATGTGATTAGAAATGCATTACAAGGAAAAAAACTGTAAAAAACTCAAACACATGGAGGCTAAACAATACGTTAGTAAATAACCAAGAGATCACTGAAGAAATCAAAGAGGAAATCAAAAATACCTAGAGACAAATGACAATGAAAACACGACGATCCAAAACCTATGGGATGCAGCAAAAGCAGTTCTAAGAGGGACATTTATAGCTATACAAGCCTACATCAAGAAACAAGAAAAATCTCGAGTAAACAACCTAACCTTACACCTAAAGGAACTAGAGAAAGAAGAACAAACAATATCCAAAGTTAGCAGAAGGAAAGAAATCATAAAGATCAGAGCAGAAATAAATGAAATAGAAACAAAGGAGATGATAGCAAAGATCAATAAAACTAAAAGCTGGTTCTTTGAGAAGATAAACAAAACTGATAAACCATTAGCCAGACTCATCAAGAGGGAGAGGACTCAAATCAAAAAAATTAGAAATGAAAAAGGAAAAGTTACAACAGACACTGCAGAAATACAAAGGATCATGAGAGATTACTACAAGCAACTCTATGCCAATAAAATGGACAATCTGGAAGAAATGGACAAATTCTTAGAAAGTTATAACCTCCCAAGACTGAACCAGGAAGAAACAGAAAATATGAACAGCCAAATGACAAGTAATGAAATTGAAACCGTGATTAAAAATCTCCCAACAAACAAAAGTCCAGGACCAGATGGCTTCACAGGTGAATCCTATCAAACATTTAGAGAAGAGCTAACACCCATCTTTCTCAAACTCTTCCAAAAAATTGCAGATGGAACCCTCCAAAACTCATTCTATGAGGCCACCATCACCCTGATACAAAAACCAGACAAAGATAGCACAAAAAAAGAAAATTACAGACCAATATCACTGATGAATATAGATGCAAAAATCCTCAACAAAATACTAGCAAACAAAATCCAATAACACATTAAAAGGATCACACACCACAATCAAGTGGGATTTATCACACGATGCAAGGATTCTTCAATATATGCAAATCAATGTGATACACCATATTAACAAATTGAATAATAAAAACCACATGATAATCTCAATAGATGCATTAAAAGCTTCTGACAAAATTCAACACCCATTTACGATAAAAACCCTGCAGAAAGTGGGCATAGAGGGAACCTACCTCAACATAATAAAGGCCATATATGACAAACCCACAGCAAACATGATTCTCAATGGTGAAAAACTAAAAGCATTTCCTCTAAGATCAGCAACAAGACAAGGATGTCCACTCTCACCACTATTATTCAACATAGTTTTGGAAGTCCTAGCCACAGCAATCATAGAAGAAAAAGAAATAAAAGGAATACAAACTGGAAAAGAAGAAGTAAAACTGTCACTGTTTGCAGATGACATGATACTATACATAAAGAATCCTAAAGATGCCACCAGAAATCTACTAGAGCTAATCAATGAATTTGGTAATGTTGCAGGATACAAAATTAATGCACAGAAATCTCTTGCATTCCTATACACTAATGATAAAAAATCTGAAAGAGAATTTAAGGAAACACTCCCATTTACGATTGCAACAAAAAGAATAAAATACCTAGGAATAAACCTACCTAGGGAGACAAAAGACCTGTATGCAGAAAACTATACGACACTGATAAAAGAAATTAAAGATGATACCAACAGATAGAGAGATATACCATGTTCTTGGATTGGAAGAATCAGTACTGTGAAAATAACTATACTACCCAAAGCAATCTACAGATTCAATGCAATCCCTATCAAATTACCAATAGCATTTTTAACGGAACTAGAACAAAAAATCTTAAAATTTGTTTGGAGACACAAAAGACCCCATATAGCCAAAGCAGTCTTGATGGGAAAAAATGGAGCTGGAGGAATCAGACTCCCTGACTTCAGACTATACTACAAAGCTACAGTAATCAAGACAATATGGTACTGGCACGAAAACAGAAACATAGATCAATGGAACAAGATAGAAAGCCCAGAGATAAACCCACGCACCTATGGTCAACTAATCTATGACAAAGGAAGCAAAGATATACAATGGAGAAAAGACAGTCTCTTCAATAAATGGTGCTGGGAAAACCGGACAGCTACATGTAAAAGAATGAAATTAGAACACCCCCTAACACCATACACAAAAATAAACTCAAAATGGATTAGAGACATAAATGTAAGACCAGATACTATAAAACTGTTAGAGGAAAACATAGGAAGAACACTCTGACATAAATCACAGCAAGATCTTTTTTGACCCACTTCCTAGAGTAATGGAAATAAATACAAAAATAAACAAATGGGACCTAATGAAACTTCAAAGCTTTTGCACAGCAAAGGAAACCATAAACAAGATGAAAAGACAATCTTAAGAATGGGAGAAAATATTTGCAAACGAATCAACAAACAAAGGATTAATCTCCAAAATATATAAACAGCTCATGCAGCTCAATATTAAAGAAACAAACAACCCAATCCAAAAATGGTCAGAAGACCTTAATAGACATTTCTCCGAAGAAGACATACAGATGGCCAAGAAGCACATGAAAAACTGCTCAACATCACTAATTATTAGAGAAATGCAAATCAAAACTACAATGAGGTATCACCACACACACATCATCAGAAAATCTACAAACAATAAATTCTGGAGAGGGTGTGGAGAAAAGGGAACCCTCTTGCACTGTTGGTGGGAATGTAAATTGATACAGCCACTATGAAGAACAGTATGGAGGTTCCTTAAAAAACTAAAAATAGAATTACCAGATGACCCAGCAATCCCACTACTGGGTATATACCTAGAGAAAACCATAATTCAAAAAGACACATGCACCCCAATGTTCATTGCAGCACTATTTACAATAGCCCAGGTCATGGAAGCAACCTAAATTCCCATTGACAGATGAATGGATAAAGAAGATGTGGTACATATATACAATGGAATATTACTCAGCCATAAAAAGGAACGAAATTGAGTCATTTGTTGAGACGTGGATGGATCTAGAGACTGTCACACAGTGTGAAGTAAGTCAAAAAGAGAAAAACAAGTATCGTATATTAACGCATGTGTGTGGAACCTAGAAAAATGGTACAGATGAACCATTTCATCTGTAGATGAAGTTGAGGGCAGAAGTTGAGACACAGAAGTAGAGAACAAATGTATGGACACCAAGGGGGGAAAACCACGGTGGGGTGGGGATGGTGGTGTGCTGAATTGGGCGATTGGGCTTGACATGTATACACTGATGTGTATAAAATTGATGACGGATAAGAACCTGCAGTACAAAAAAAAAACAAAGCAACAAAAAAACAACTAGTACTAAACTTTCTTTGGGTTATTTGTATGGAAATATGTTAATATAAATGTTTCAGACACTACATGAAATTTCTAAAAATCTTATATGTTCTGGTATAATGTTATAAGTCATAATTCTAGTTATTACTTTAAAATGTATGTCTCGGAAATAAAAAAAAAAAAAAAGAAGACAATGTTAGAAAAAGGGCAGTACTCCCTAAATTGATTATTAAAATTCCAACTGCCTTTTTTGCAGAAACTGACTAGCTGGTTCTAAAATTCATTTGGAAGTACAAAGGAATAGCCAGAACTTTATAAAGAACAAAGCTAGAGGAATCTCTTCCCAATTTCAGAAGTTACTACTGATATAAAACTATAGTAATTTATAAAGCAGTAGTACCAGCATAACGAGAGATGTATAGATCAATAGAATATAACTGAGAGTTTAGATAGATGCATACATACACACACAGTTAGATACATAGTTTGATAGATATACACAGATCCATTATCTCATACATATATGTATATATCTGTGTCTATATATGCTAGTAATATGTAGCATGATCAGTTTACGATATTTTTACTTCTGAAAACAGATTTAGGCTATGACTGAAGAACAATGGTCACCTGATGCAAGAATAGCTAAATTTCAGTATTAGTTATTTTATATAAAAGGGAAGCAGCCCTACAAAAGGATATAAGTGCTTCTATGCACTTGGTAAAAAGCAACCTAGATGTTGGTCCAACTAGAATTGTTTGTGAAACTACATTTTTTTCTTAGTATAATCTGACAGTTTTAAATGTTTTATTAACTTTTCTGCAATTATATACCAGATGATTATAAAAAATAAAATTAGTACTATCCTAGTAAATATATAGAGAAAAAGTAAATTACATTTTTAAGAATGGCAAAACAGAAAAATACAATTGGGCAGAGAAAGTAATGATGTAATGTCTTTCCAACAACTGGGCAATTTACTTCTAAATGCAATAATGCAGACCTTCTTCTTTACCAACCAACGTGCCTAACTGAATTATACGTTATGTGGGCTGCAAACTTCCCTCTAGCCACTGATTGGAAATGTATTATATCATTGTCCTCTTTTAAAGATCAAGTCACCTGTCTTGAACTAGTATAACAATTGAACAGTGACCAACAAGGCAAATTATCAAGCCCCAGAAGCCAAGCTACTTTAAAAAAAAAAAATGTCCTTTGTTACTTTTCAAAAATGACCCTTGGGAAACGCCAAATGGGAAAAAATACTTTCATTGGGGAGAAATAAAGATTATTCTCTGTTCCCTATGATTAAAATTTATGAGAATAGCAAAAAGGAATCACATAATACCAATGTGTTACAGTGAGAACAGGTAAGAACATAACAGAAAAACTGTTTTTACTGAAAGCTTGGTGTCTGATACAAATGAGTGAAAGTTCTCCACTTTAATAATGGTCACTTTCAATTCAGAAGATAATGATGTTGTGGATTAAAAATGTCATTTCTTCATTACATGGTTCAGGTAAGTAAATGCCAGCTAGGATATTTTATTAGCTTAAAAGCCCCCAGGGGACACTTTGTATATTACTCTTCAATTGCTGCCTAATCAATTACTACAATTTTAGTAATTTATAGTAATTTATTACTACACATTTATTCTTTTTCACAGTTTCTATAGGTCAGAAGTCTGGACATGGCTTAGCTCAGGCCTCTGCTTTGGGTCTCACAAGGCTACAATCAACAGGTCAGATGGGCTGCATTCAAGGCTTGATTGGGGAAGAATCAACTTCAAACTCATTTAGTCTGTTGGAAAATTCATTTCATTATGGTTGTATGTCTGATGGGTCTAAGCTTTTTGCTGATTGTCAGCTGGAAGCCACCCTCAAGTTCTGGAGGCCACTCACAGTTCCTAAAGGCCCCCTGAAGTTCCTTGCCACCTGGGCTTTTCCAACATAGCCACTTACTTCATGAAACCTAGAGCTCAATATGCTGAAATGAAGTCTCACATAACAATGTAAAAGGCGAGTAACATCCCATCATTTTTGCCACAGTCTATTGGTTAGAAGAAAGCCAGAGTTCCTGCCTACACTCAGGGGGAGGGGATCACACAAGGGCGTGTACACCAGAAGGCAGGGATGGCTGGGTGTGACCCTAGGGTCTGTCCACCACACTACTCTTTGGCTATTTACAAATTCAAAAATTCATTCTAAGTGTCTGAAAGTTTAAAAACGTATATAAAAAGGAGATATCAAAATAAACCTCAAAATAAGGGAGACATTTTCTGGGACACATTTTGTGCTGCAATAACTAATATGTATTGCTCCTTCAGGAATATCACTGCAATAACAACCAGTTAATTGGTGCCAACATGCTGAAACTAATTTCCTTACCAGCATCCCATTGGTCATATCCATGACCTTTGCACCAAAAGCCCCTGCAACAGGAATACAAATGTGACCCACAATTTGATAGAGCAACCACAAGCTGCGTTGTAATCTCACATGGATGGATGTTGTATACATCCTTATGCTTTTGTATTCTGGGCATAACTTTCTACTGCTTCTAAAACTAGTAGGCTCAGCCCTTGGAGCCTTGAGGACCCAATTAATTGAAGGCCAAAATAGAACATTCTGTCTCCCTTTCTTTTTTTCAACTGCAGTTATCTGAGGCTGAAAACACAAGTACCTGTGCTATACTGGGGATGAGTGGAATCATACCTGTCAACTGTACATATCTGTAAGGAGGCAAAGGTCCAGTAAATGCCCCTAGGTACCTGGATCACTTAAAAAATAATAGATATACTAGTATACTTTATTCTCTTTCATCTTGAAAGGTTAAATTATGCATAACTCTTATGTCTCAAATTGATGGCAAAATGATTCAAAAGCAAATAGTTGTTGCTGCTTTTGACCTAGCATTGAAACATTTCCAAAGCCAAATCTCAATTCTGGCAAAAGTGATAAATTCTTAGGAAAGGAAGCATGAAGATCTCAGGTGGAAAAAAAGGCATTTGTATAAATAGACTGAGGGGGCAAGACACCTTGGGTTGCCAATAAACAGGCAACATGACCCATAAGTATTTGTTTCCTGTTTTGATTCTCAAAACTACTTTCTACGCTGACCTACTTGAGACATGAACAAAGAAATAGTTCTTACTACTATTTAACCACAGGCAGTTATCTTGGTAATAAAAATCTTTGTAAAATGCTTTTTATTAAGCACCTTTGCTCATTATGAAGACAGAGAAGGTGCTGTAAAAACCTCACAATCCACTTCCCTCCCCCCCCGCAGGCAGCCTTCAGAGGTAACTCATTCTACTAGGCATTTTCATCAAATGCAAATTCTTAAAAACTAACTGGGGGAAAAAATAACTCCATCTAAGAAGAATCTGATGGTTTGGGTGGGAGGTGGAGTGGGATAAGAGAAAGGAAAGAAAATGCATGGGAAATAAAATTAGAGGGCAGAGTGGTACATTTCAAGTGGTTTTGATGAATGGAATTTAAAAAGGATGTCCGTTCAGTGGTTTCCAATATGGCTACACATTAGATCTACCCAGGGAGCTTCTGAAAATGCTAATACCAGGGCCTAATCCAATTACACCCACATCTCTAGAGGTGACGCCCCAGCATGGGCTTAATTTGAAAACATCCCAGGTGATTGCAATGTGTAGCTATGGTAGAAATCCTCTGTCTAAAGCCAGAAAATAGCCATTTTATATGGACACAAATGCCTTCCTCAGTTCTAACCCTCTTGGGCTATACTTGTGAATTCTGGGACACAACCATAAATCAGAATCAAACCCTCTGCGGTGGTGATCTGAATATTTTAAACTCTCAAAATGATTATGATGTAACCCTCTCGGCTGATCCATGATTCATTGGCTTTTAGAAACAACTGCTCTAGGCTGATGATTTTGCTTCTTTTTTTCTTGTTAGCTAACCAGTTGGGGTTTAAGATGCAACAATTTGTCTTGGGGGAAAAAATGTCTATTGTTTACTAGACTCACAAACATTTATATCAGATCTACTTTGGGCTTCTGTATACAAAGATACATTATACTTGGTTCTTGTCCACATACTGCCAGCAGTCTGAAAAGCCTCATATTTATTGGTATGGGATACATGAGGGATTCAGAAAGAACTAGTCATGGGAAGTCTGTGAAGGCAGAAAAATCTTCCCTAAGGTGTACCCACATAAGGAGTAGCTCTAAGGGGTACCCCCAAAGGGGTAGCTAGGATCAGAACCACTAATGAAAGAAGGGAGTATAGAGGGAGGTATTTATAGAACTGACATAAACAGAGGAATAAAAGGTTAAGACATATTTGAAAGATACTAAACAAACTTTATGCTGAGGAATGGTATTAACTGATACTGAAAATGGAGGCCGAGAGAACTGAATGCCAGCATTTAGTGTTTCATCCTAGAGGCAACAGATCGTGGTGTTAGATAACAAATTTATGAAGACATTTTCATGTTTATTAAGGTATAAAACAGCAATAACTCTCAACACAAATAGGTGTATTTTATGACCAATTGCTGATGGGGATATTAGCCAAAGGTGAAATCATATCTGTAGATGCAGTGTGAGTAAACTTGACATTTATCCAGTGGCCAGGTTTTGTCTATTTGTTAGCATTTCCCGTCCTCCTCTACTGTCATATTTTTGCAAAGCAAATACACACACACATAAATGTGAACATGCATACACAGGAACACATATGCTCATTGTGAAGTGAAAAAACTGTCTTTCTATATGTTGTTTGTTCTCTACAGAGGATCATGCTAAGAGGGTACAACAAAGATATTCAAAGCTCAATAGAGACATTGAGATTTAGGGGAAAGATGACTGGGATTTTAGTTTCTTTTTGCTACTAGTTAGCAATGTGACCTTGGTAAAATTGCTTCCAACCCAAGGAGTAAATTTCTACAGAGATAGAGATAGAGGTGATAGAGATATTATATACATACATACATAGAGAATTAATTAGGTCCTTAATATTTGCAGAATTATATAGCACATGTTTTTATACATTAGATGTAGTTGGACATTTTTCAATGAATAAACCTTACCTTCTGCCAACAGTAAGTAGTAAAATATTTATTTTCAAGTGAGTTATTAGAATATATCTGACATCGATTGGCTAACATCAATGACAACTTGCAGTTTGCCAAAAATTCAGCCATTCCTCTCACCATGGTCATATCCTCCCTAACACTCTGCAAAGCACCTCAGTTGCAAAAAAGAGAGACAAAAAGAAAAAAATACCAACTAGTCATAATTTGTCATAGCACATTCCCTACGGCAGTCACACCCTATTTCCAAATTAAGACAAAGCTACTGTCATAACATTAAGGGCTTTTATATATAAATATATCTTTTCTATAAATTTACCCTGGGTTTAAGCAGCTGTCACTACTCTCTTTCAAAAATTGCATAGAGCAATTTTTAAATAATTGTCTACCACAGAGGAAATTCTCAGAGAAAAGGGCTTTTATTCCATATACAGACATGTATATACACAAATACAGTTAAACACAGATGAATAAGAAAGAAAGTTAAAAGATCCACCCTTCCCCAACCAAATTGATGTCTGATTTTCAAAACATAACTTAAGGCTCATAAGACAAAATCTTTTATTACATCCATTTTCATGAACTTTTTCAATGGATTATGAGTCAGTTGGTAGACCAGTGCTATGGACGTTTAAGACAAAAATGCTTCTGATGAAATGGTTCAAAACTAATCAAATCAAACATTTACCAGAGACTAACCTTCCCTTTGCCCTCAGAAATCATCTTAAATGTGAGCAGTGTATTTCTTTCTACACAGCTAAAACCATTTAGGACATAAACTTCCATAACATCAGAGTTAAGAATGAAGCTCAGAGTATATTTGCACAACACTCCCTGAAATCCATGGCAGTGACTTTTCAAGTTCCCCTAATTCTTCTATTTTCTTTCATATATATGTTTCTTAAGCTTAAAAAAAAAACTTTTTTTCTTCTAAAACGTGTAAAATATATACAGAATTAGAGAGGATAGTGTAATCAACTCCCCAAATCCATCACCTACTTTTACAATTATTAACACATGGTCAGTCCTGGTTTATGCAAACTTCCTATCTCCCCCTTCCTCCCTCCAAACTGGGTTATCATATCATTTCCTCTGTGACCACTTCTGCATAAAGTTCTTAAAAGTGGAATTTGATTTTTACTAATAAAATTCAAAATAACTCTGCAATATCAAATATCCAGTCACTATTTAAATTTCCCTTTTATTTTTATTTTTTTCATACAGTTGGTTTCTTTACATCACAGTCCAGAGAGGTACCACATATTTAGTATAAATATCTTTGACTGCCTTTAAAAATTTTTTAGGAAACTTTATTTTTGAACAGTTTTAGATGTATAGAAAAATTTGAGGAAATAGTACAAATATTCCCATGTATGTCACACCCAGTTTCCACTATCATTAACATTCTGCATTGCTATGGTACATTTGCTATAATTAATAAACCAATATTGATATATTATTATTAGCTAGAGTGCATACTTTATTTAGATTTCATTTGTTTGTTCCTAATGTCTCTTTCTGTCCCAGGATCCCATGTGAAATACCACATTACATTTAGTCATCAGGTCTTCTTTGACTCTTGGCTATGACAGTCCTTCACTTTCCTTGTTATTGATGACCTTGACAGTTTTGAGGAGTACTAGTCAGGCATTTTGTAGAATGTCCCTCTACTGGGACTTGTCTGATAGTTTCTCATGATTAAATGTGGTTATGAGTTTGGGGGAGAAGATCACAGAGATAAGGTGCCATTCTCATCCCATCATACCAAAGGTCTATACTATCTCCATGGCTTATCACTGTTAATGTTGACTTTGATCACCTTGCTGAGGTAGTGTTTGTCAGGTTTCTCCACTATGAAGTTATTCTCCCCTTGCCCCCAGCTTTTTCCATACAGCACTCTTGGGAAGGAAAGCACTTATGTGCAGCCCACACTTAAGGACTGGGCAATTATTCTCCTTCTTGAGGGCAGAATATCCACATAACTATTTGGAATTCTTTTGCATGGCACAGTTTTCATTTCTCCTCCATTTATGTATGCATTCAATTGTTTATTTATACAAGTATGAACTCATGAATGTTTTGTTTTGTGTTTATAATTCAATACAACTTCATTTTGTTGCTCAAAGTTTTTTAGGTATAACCCTTGGAGTAGCTCTTTCAACAGCCTTCTGTGTTCCTGTGACATGCCCTCATTAGTGTAATTTATTTATAAGATTTTTAAGTACTTACTTTCAGGCATTGTAAGATCTCTAGCCTTATCATGTATATTTCTTACTGCAGTCCTAGAATCAGCAATTCTCTAAGGATCTTGGTTCCTTTTATTGGAGAATGGTATTAGAAACCAAAATCTGGGTACTAGGTGTGCTCACTGTAACTGGGATATCATTTTTATTTTTACATCTTTATTGGAGTATAATTGCTTTACAATGGTATGTTAGTGAATCAGTTATACATATACATATGTTCCCATATCTCTTCCCTCTTGCGTCTCCCTCCCTCCCACCCTCCCTATCCCACCCCTCTAGGTGGTCACAAAGCACCCAGCTGATCTCCCTGTGCTATGCAGCTGCTTCCCACTAGCTATCTATTTTACATTTGGTAGTGTATATATGTCCATGCCACTCTCTCACTTTGTCCCAGCTTACCCTTCCCTCTCCCCATGTCCTCAAGTCCATTCTCTAGTAGGTCTGTGTCTTTATTCCTGTCTTACCCCTAGGTTCTTCATGACATTTTTTTTCTTAAATTCCATATATATGTGTTAGTATACAGTATTTGTCTCTCTTTCTGACTTACTTCACTCTGTATGACAGACTCTCGGTCCATCCACCTCATTACAAATAGCTCAATTTCGTTTCATTTTATGGCTGAGTAATATTCCATTGTATATATGTGCCACATCTTCTTTATCCATTCATCCGATGATGGACACTTAGGTTGCTTCCATCTCCTGGCTATTGTAAATAGAGCTGCAATGAACATTTTGGTACATGACTCTTTTTGAATTATGGTTTTCTCAGGGTATATGCCTAGTAGTGGGATTGCTGGGTCGTATGGTAGTTCTATTTTTAGTTTTTTAAGGAACCTCCATACTGTTCTCCATAGTGGCTGTACCAATTCACATTCCCACCAGCAGTGCAAGAGTGTTCCCTTTTCTCCACACCCTCTCCAGCATTTATTGTTTGTAGATTTTTTGATGATGGCCATTCTGATTGCTGTGAGATGATATCTCATTGTAGTTTTGATTTGCATTTCTCTAATGATTAATGATGTTGAGCATTCTTTCATGTGTTTGTTGGCAGCCTGTATATCTTCTTTGGAGAAATGTCTATTTAGGTCTTATGCCCATTTTTGGATTGGGTTGTTTGCTTTTTTGATATTGAGCTGCATGAGCTGCTTGTAAATTTTTGAGATTAATCCTTTGTCAGTTGCTTCATTTGCAAATATTTTCTCCCATTCTGAGGGTTGTCTTTTGGTCTTGTTTTAAGCCTTCTCATCTGACAGAGCAAAGAGAACATACTTGTGTATATTACTCATGTACATTCACATATCTATTTATCTATCATATTTTCTCTGTAAACATTTTTATCTATACTAAGCTAAATATAAGTTCATATTGATGTCTCCAACTCTAATTCATTACCACATGAATCATTCTAGCCATCTCCCTTATCCGAAAACTCACTCCAGCAGCGAGAAACCTGGCTCACTTTATCTGCCAGCCATTTATTTAATTATTCATTTCCAGTGTACATGTATTGGAGTATAAGATTTGTTAACCTGTATCCCTATGGGAAACAACTTTATCAACTGGCATATAGTTCTACAGTATGGGCTTTTCTTGCTTTGTTTTTACAAACTCCATTAATTTCAAAAGTTACTTATGTTAGCATCTTTTTTTCCCTACCCTCTTCAGTGAGTTGTTCATACATTTGTAATAAAGTTAGATTGGTCTGTCACATCTTGCATTTCATCATGGAATTCTCCCACTCCTTAAATGATTTGCTTAATTTGTGTACATTAAAATTTATTCTTTGTGACACCAAGTTCAATGAGATTTGACAAATGCATACTGTCATAGGCCTGTATATGGTATCATACAGAACATTTTAACCAACCTAAAAAGTCCTCAGCGTTTCACCTATTGTCTTCCTTCCTCCTCCCAAATTCCTGACGACCACTGATTGTTTTTAAACTGTATTCAGTTTTGTCTTTTCCAGGATGTCAGATAATTATAATCATATGGTATGTAATTTTACACTGCCTTCTTTCATTTAGAAATATGCATCTAATATTCATCCATGTCACTACAAAAATAAATGAGCTATTAAGTTATATCACTGAAAACTTCATTGTATCGATGTACCAAAGTTTGTTTATGCATTCAACTACTGAAAGGCATCTTAATTAACTTCAGTTTTTGGCAATCACAACTAAAGCTATTATTAACATTGCATGCAGTTTTATGTGTGCAGGTATTTTCAAATCAGTTGGGTAAATACCTGTTAGCACAATTACTGCATAATATAGTAAGACTTTACTTAGCTTTGTAAGAAAATGACAAGCTGTCTTCCAAAATGCACATAACATTTTGAATTCCACCAGCAATTAATGAAGAGTTCTTGTTGCTTCACATTCTAAACAGCAATTAGCATTTTCCCTCTAACTTGTCTTTTAATCAACATGTTTCTCTTCCTGCTTTTTATTTCCTTGCAATTGATATATTAAAGAAGCTGGAATTTTGTTCTCTGTTATTTTGTGGATTTTTCTTATTTGCATCCCCATGTTCCTTTGTTTCCTATATTGCTTGGAACTGAACGTTAAATCTAGAAGCATGATCAGATTCAAGTTTGATTTTTTTGGCAAGAACACTTCATAGGTGGTTAAGTATGTTACCTATTACATTTCAACCAGTGACACATAATTTCTGATTGACTCTTTTTTTGTGCCCTTAAGCCTGATAAATAGCCCTAAGTATACTGAGGCATCATTTATAATGAGGCATTATAATCAGTCTGAGGCATCATTTATAATGGTCCCTATCAGGTTATCTTCTAATGAATTTAGCATCCATTGCTTTGATCCATTATTAAGAACCATCTCCCATTTTTAATTTGTGTCCCAATGAAAACTACTCTGATTTCTGTATTTTCACACCTGTTCTTAGGATTTCTCCAGTTTCTCTTGCTATTACAAAACGAAAGCTTTGCTGACAAGTATTAATTTTAAAATACCAAATATTTGTTATTTTTGGCCCTCAGTAGAATCAGATATCAGTCCACAGTGGAATTTTTTTATGCTTCACTATCCTGTTATAATTCAGTACCTTCCACCAATTTTACCTGCTCTACACACTTTAAATAATTGTGTCATTTTCTGTCCTTACTTTATCTCTTCTTGACCACATTTATGCCTGACAGAACTCTCTATAAACTCTGTCTCACATCATAAATCAGTACCTGAAGCTCGTTAATCATTCTCCTCTTTTCTAAACTGTCTTTGATTTATTCATTTGGCGTCTTTCAATCAATGTGTTATCCAAGACCCAAAGCCATATTGCAAAGGGACAATTAGAATTGACAACTATCTCAAAAGATTGTTTTAAAGATTAAAGGAAATAATGTACATAAAGCTCCTATCACATGCTACTTAAAAATTGCATGCTCTTAACTCCCCCAGTTTTATGTCCTATTCCAAGGAAACTTTATTGGTACACATAAAATTATGTTTTTTCAGAAGGTTGATTCATGCCATATTTCATTTTTATTGTGGAAAATTTGAAAAAGTCAGCACACACAAAAAATAGAGATCATTAATAGTTCTAACACACAATAATAATGATAATTTTAAGTTACTTCCTGAACATTTTTCTGCATACTGTTTACATAGCTAAGTACATGCTATATACAAAACTTTCATTTCCATTTTTAGTTAATTTGTCTTATAATTTTATAATGTCTTTTAAAATACATGGTAAATATTATTCTTAATGCTATACTATCTTTTATGCAATACTTTTGACACAATTCTTTCTCAATTCTAATTCTTCAGGTCTTTGATCCTATTTCATTTTTCTTCTATCCAAATCCTTAATTCGCAACAGTATATTTCATATCCTTTCAAACTTAAAAACCTCTTTCCTCTCTGTTGGATAAAATAGTCCCAAGGGAACCACTCTTAAGAATCAAACACCCTAAAATAAGGAAATACCTTTTAAAAATATCTCTTTTTTAAAAGGAAGGAAAACAAACATCAGAGAGCCTCTTAGACTGAATATAGTATTCAGAGCTGAATTGAAGCCCAAGTTCAAATCATGTGTCTTATTACCTTTAGATACTAGATCACTTTACTTTCAAATTCTATCACCTTCCTACTTTTCTTTAAATTAAAAGAAAATAATAAAAGGAAAAATGGCCATTGTTTGCTGGTCTCATTGGTATGCATAAATGTGTTACATGTCTCTTGGAGATCTCAAATGAGTTATTAAAATTCAGCTTCACTTTAAACCCAAATGGATCAGAATATCCTACTCATTCCCAAACTAGAGACTTTGTTGTTGATTTTTTACTGTTTGAGACTTTAAGTAGTTTTCAACCCACAAGGCACTACTCATTTTCCAGAAAATATGAATTGATGTAAATTTCACTAGAGACTATCACATATAATAAAATAAAAACATTACCATCACTTCCTTTCCATAGTCTATTAATTTGGTAATCCTATCAAAAAGCTGTTAAATCCCATCTGTCATAATTTTTTCCCTTATAAACCAATTCCATTTGTTGTTCATGATTTTGTTACCTTTGAGAGGTTTTTTTACAGGTTCTCTTTTAATAGTTGTCCCATTATTGAAGGATTTAAGTTACATTCACTGAACCATAATTACCATGATAGTGATTCTTTCTGTCCTGGAAAACTGATGCAACTTTGGCATTCAATTCTGTCATTTCCCAGGTCTCAGTAAATTTTCATAAATAACCATCAGCAGTGGTTCAATAAGTTTTTCAACAAAATCCATTAACAGCTTAGACAGTAGATCATTCAGACTTTGAACATTTATTTTACCCGTGTACCCTTACCTGTTTTTAATCAACAGCTATTTTTGAAAGTATTATGTTACATTGAAATCCTAGAGTGGAAATAATGATTTTGTGTAAAGTAATTTCTTTACATGAAATATAATTCCCATATTCCCTCTGTACCATAAGAGTGGCAATATTCTGAGGAAATACACATAGGAGCTGATAACACACAGGGTGAGGTCTGTGTTTAGAGAGCATATCTTCCCTACTATGAATGCTCCATCTTGTACCTTTCCCCCTTGGTTGTATGGAAGACATCCTGTTCTCGTCCCAGGACTTCTCCTATAGCTTCTTAATGTGAAAATGAATCACCTAAATATTAATAACCTAGATGTAAATAACCAAATGTATGATGCACACTGAATGAGTTGAACAGTGATCCCCCTGAAAGTTATGCCCACATCCTAACCTCCAAAATCTACAAATGCAATTTTGTTTGGAAAAAGTATCTTTGCAGATGTTATTATGTTAAGGATCTTGGGTTGAGATCATCCTCATTTACGCGTATTTATAAAAGAAAGGCAGGGCTTCCTTGGTGGCACAGTGGTTAAGAATCGCCTGCCAACGCAGGGGACATGGGTTCGACCCCTTGTCCAGGAAGATCCTACATGCCGTGGTGCAACCAAACCCGTGAGCCACAACTACTGAGCCCACATGCCACAACTACTGAAGCCCGCATGCCACAACTACTGAAGCCCGCCTGACACAACTACTGAAGCCCGCACGCCTAGAGCCTATGCTCTGCAACAAGAGAAGCGACTGCAATGAGAAGCCCATGCACCCCAACGAAGAGTAGCCCCCCGCCGCAACTAGAGAAAGCCTGCGAGCAGCAACAAAGACCCAATGCAGCCAAAAATAAATAAAATTTTTTTTAAAGTAAAAAAATTAAAAAAAAAGAAAGGCAGAGGGAAACTTGAGACAGGGATATACCAAGGGCAAGGTCATGTGAAGACAGAGGCAGAAGTTATGCTGCTACAACACAAGGAATACCAAGGATTGCTGGCCACCAGCATAGGATACAGGCATGGAATAGACAGTCCTTCAGAGACTCCAGAAAGAACCAATCCTTCTGATACATTGATTCTGGACCTCTGGCCTCAAAAACTTTGAGATAATAAAGTTCTGTTGTTTTTAAGCTCTCCATTTTGTGGTAAATTCTTTCAGCAGCCATAGGAAACAAATACAGACACTTTGAGGAGAAATGGTAAAACTGTGGTCAATAATATTTAAATACACTAATTCTCTATTTTTTAATCCATTTGTATTCAAGTAAAATAAAAGTGTGAGATTAACTAGGATCTTTACAAAGCTGGTATTCTGTGTGATGATAGGTTTTAATTTCTAATTTCTTTCTTTCACAGTCTTATATTTACAGTCCAACAGATTCACCTAGAGGGTGAGTTGGAAAGGTGGATCTTTCCCTGAAATAGGCTAACCTTATTGGTGTTCAGAGTCAATTATGTTAACCATTGGAAAGTTTCTGGGATTTATGAGTTTAGCTATTTGTTCCCCTGGCTAAATACTGGTACAATTCTGATCCTTAACCCATAGACTTTAATAGGGTTTGAGTACAAATGAAAAAAATACTTGTAAAACTTAAAAAGTAAGTTGATGGGGAAAAAAATAAAGGTCTCAGTTGAATGTAACTGCCCTAAGAAGAAACTAAAATATTCGTAGGTCACAAGTTGCACATGTTTTACTGCAAAGTAATAAAGTAACTCATGCAAAACTACTCTTCTAGGTCTTCACAACACGAGGGATACAATTCCTTCTAAGCTGTGTCCTTGATTTATCACAGTTCATTTGTAGCGCTGTGACAGGGAAAGTCATCTAACTGGCTTCAAAGTCAAGGCACTTCCTCTGAGCAAACTCTTCCTCTTCTCACTTATGAGTGAGGAATCTGGGAAACCATGTTAAACTAGTATAGACTATCAAATAAGCCAAAATTATAGTAGTCTATGACAAAGGCAAAGGCCCAAGTAGAGAATGGAGGAGATGAAAAGGGAGCTGCCAAAGCTAAATGAGAGAACAAGGAATATATTTTAAATGATTTGTGACGAAGAGCTAATTGTTATGGATGATAAGACATAATACCACCATTCATAAATAAGTGAAGGAAACAGAGGGAAGCAATAACAGATACCTATAAAAATTGCAGACAAATTCATGAAGTTAATGGTAGTGATGCCTATCACCACATATCAAATATACTAAAATTAAGACATAGAAAAACAAATGAGTGTAAGTATGTAATTGGAATTAGGTCAGGTAGATAAAAAAAAAAAGCTAAAACAATCGTACTTTAAGTAAAATAACAGTCTATTACGTTTAAAAACTTATAGTTTGTCAATCCAAGCCTAGTATGTGATTTTGTTTCAAAAAGTTTTCAGGGACCCACATTTCCTCTGGTTTTCTACTCCACTATCATAAATGAGTGACTTTAATTCTCACAATCCAAGATGGGATTCCAGCAATCTTATGTATATTCCAAGCTGTAAAATGGAAAAACTGAGGAAAACAGATCAGCAATGACTGACATCTCTCTCTCTGTAGAAAGTTCCTAGAAGTTGGTAGATGACCTGCGTACAACCTATTGGCCAGAACTTCATCATATAGCTGCATGGAGGCTAAACATATTTTCTTTTTTCTAAGAAGCCCTGGGCCTGTCAAAAAGTTCTATTATAAAAACAGGGGAAAATGGGGGACTTCCCTGGTGGCACAGTGGTTGAGAGTCCGCCTGCCGATGCAGGGGACATGGGTTCATGCCCCAGTCCGGGAAGATCCCACATGCTGCGGAGAGGCTGGACCCGTGAGCTATGGCCGCTGAGCCTGTGCGTCCGGAGCCTGTGCTCCTCAATGAGAGAGGCCACAACAGTGAGAGGCCCGCATAGGGCAAAAAAAAAAAAAGGGGGAAAATGGACAAATAGTAGCTTCTGCTAAATATATAAATACTGATAAGAAAATATTGTTTCAAATATCTGTGAAACATGTACTAAAACTGACCAGTTTTCAAAAAAACATTAACAGATTTTCCAAAATAGAAATAGAAATGGCATTCTCAAAATAATATTCAATATAATTAAAACTGAATATTGAATGATAGAAAAACAAAATTTCTAATTTTAATAAATAAAAACTAATTGCAATAATGAAAACACAATGTCTCTGAACAGTTAAAGCAGAAATCAATGAAAGAAACATAGCCTTAAATATTTACATTATAAATAGTAAATGAGAAAAATAAACGGTAAAATTTAAAGGAGACAGCTAGAATGGCTATATTAATATCAGACAAGGTAGGTTTCAGAACAAAGGAAATTAAATGGGACAAAGAGAAACACTGCATAATAATAAAAATGTTGGTTCTCCAAAAAGACAATGTCACCTAATAAGAGTTTCAAAAATTGAAAGAACTGAAGGGAAAAATAGACAAATCTATAATTATAGTTGGGAGACTTCAACACTTCTCTCCCAATAACCAATAGAACTAATAAATAGAAAGTCAGCACACATATGGGACTTCCCTGGTGGTGCAGTGGTTAAGAATCTGCCACCAGTGCAGGGGATGCAGGTTCGATCCCTGGTCCAGGAAGATCCCACATGCTGTGGAGCAACTAAGCCCACGAGCCACAACTACTGAGCCTGTGTGCCACAACTACTGAAGCCCACGCACCTAGAGTCCACAACCACAAGAGGAGCCACTGCAATTAGAAACCCCCACTCACAGCAACTAGAGAAAGCCCGTGTGCAGCAACAAAGACCTAATGCAGCCAAAAATTAAAAAAAACAAAAGTCAGCAAACATAGAACTGAGCAACATCAAACAACTGGATCGAATTGGTATTTATGGAACACTCCAACCAATGATGGTAGAATATACATTGTTTCCAAGTGCACATGAAACATTCACCAAAATAGACTATATTCTGGTCCATAAAATAAAACTTCACAAGTGTAAAAAACTTGAAATTATACAAAATACATTTTCTGACTATAACACAATTCATCTAGTCATCAGAAAATAAAAGGAAAATCTGAAAACATTTGGAAATTAAGCAACATACATCTCAAAAACCCATAGGTCAATGAGAAAATCAAGGAATATTAGAAAATAGTTTTAACTGAACAAATAGGAAAGCACAACACATAAAATTTTGTGGGATGCTGCTAAAGCAGTGCACTGGAGAAATTTATAGCAATAAAGTTTATATTTAAATAGAGGTGGGGGAAATGGGGAGGTGTAGGCCAAAGGGTACAAAGTTTTGGTTACACAAGATGAAGGAGTTATAGGGTACTAACGTGCAGCATGGTGACTATAGTTAATAATGTATAATTGAAATTTGACAAGAGTATAAATCTTAAGTGTTCTCAACACACACAAAAAAGGCAACTATTTGAGGTGATGGATATGTTAACTACTTTAATTATGGTGATCATTTCACAATGTATACATATATCAAAACATCAGGTTGTGCAACTTGAATACATACAATTTCTATTTGTTAATTATACCCCAGCAAAGCTAGGGGAACCAAAAACTGTTTTTGTTTTTGTGGTACGCGGGCCTCTCACTGTTGTGGCCTCTCCCATTGCGGAGCACAGGCTCCGGACGCGCAGGTTCAGCGGCCATGGCTCACGGGCCCAGCCGCTCCGCGGCATGTGGGATCCTCCCAGACCGGGGCACAAACCCGTGTCCCCTGCATCGGCAGGCAGACTCTCAACCACTGGGCCACCAGGGAAGCCCCCAAAAACTGTTTTGAAAGAAAAGCCTCAGATTCCACTTTAAGAAATAAGAAAAACAAAAGAGCAAAATAAACCGAAAACAAGCAGAAGAAAATAAATGATAAAGAGTAGAAACTAATCAAATTGAAAATTGAAAAATAATAGAGATTCTTGAAAAAGCCAACAAAATTGGTAAACTTCAAGCAAGACTGACCAAGGGGAAAAAATATATAAAAATTACTCTGGATTGAAAGGGTGACTATTACTACAGACCCTGTAAGTATTAAAACCATAATGAGGGAATACTACAATAACTCTATGTACATATAGTTGACAATTTAGATCCAATGCCTTGAAAATCACAAATTGCCCTCTCAAACACAATAAAATAACCTGAATAGTCCTTTAATTATTAAATATACTGAATTCACAGTTAAAATCCTTCTGAAATAGAAATCTTCAGGCCCAGATTGTTTAACTGGTGAATTCTACCAATCACTAAATAAGAAATTACATCTATTCTACATAAACTCTTCCAGAAAATCTAAAAGGAACAATTCCCTACTCATATAATGAGGCCATAATTAATGATACTGAAACCAGACAAAACAGGACAAGAAAATAAAAATACAGGAAAATATATTTAATGAAAATAGATGCCAAAGTCCTCAATCAAACATAAGTGAATCAAATTTAGCAACATATAAAAATAATAATACATGACAACCAAGGAGGTTTTATCCAAAAATGCAAGACTTATTCAACATTTGAAAAATCAATGTAATCCATATTAATGAGCTAAAAGAGAAAAACCACATGACCATGTCAACTGATTCATAAAAAGCATTCACTATCTGTGATAAAAATTTTCAGCAAACTATAAATCAAATTCCTAAAAAAATGAAAAAGGGCATCTGTGCAAAAATGAAACTTATAGCTAACATCATACTTGATTCTTAATGCTTTTTCTTTAGTATCAATATCAAGGCAAGAATGTCTCCTCTCACTGTTCCTAATCAACTTCATATTAGAAATTCTAGCTTAACAATAAGTCAAGAAAAATAAAACTATATACAATATAGTATTGTTTAATGTAAATTAACAAAAAAATACAAATTGGAAAGGAGGAAATGTGTCTCTATTCACAGATGACATTATGCCCTACCTAGAAAATCCCAATAAATCTACCAAAAAGAAATTCCTCGAACTAATAAGTAACATTAGCAAGGTCAGAAGTTGCAAGGTCAACATACAAAATCAATCACATCTCTACATACTATCAATGCATGATTATATACTTATATTTAATAAACGATATCAGTTAAAATAGCTTTAAAATATTTTGTTATATATCTAAGAAAACATATACAGAACTAGTATGCTAAAAACTATAAAATTTTGATAAAATAAAAAAATCAAAGATGATCAAAATAAAAGCATATACTGTGCTCATGGATTTGAAGATTCAACATAGTACAAAATCTTGCTGAAATCTTTAAATAATAGTCCTATAAACAGTATCAGATGTATGATACTGTTTCTCATACTCTTTCTGCCTTTAGTCCAAACTCAAGTCCTGGTCATCCAAAGAAGGCAAGAGAAAGAGTCAGCTGGAGTGAAATATTCTAAACTGCATGTGATCACTGACAAATGTGAAATGGTCGGCCTTGGTTGGAGAAGGTCAAGTTAAGAGCTTTGGAAGCAATTGTGAAACAAGAAAATCAATAGTTTTGTGTATTTAGTGGCTCTTCTGCAAGCAAAGTCACAGAAGAAAAACAACACCACTTTGTGTGTAGTGTTCTACAGGAGATAAATCCTTTCAAATGATCTGAGTTGGAGGTATATATTATCTGAAAATTGGCAATTTAGCGCAAGCTGATAAATCCTTTCACTTGACCTAAAAACATGTAGAGAAGATGTGATAAAATGGCATCCAATGCACACTTTCTTGACATGCATATTTTACATGGATGACTGATGGCTTTTTTCATTCCTTCTCTGTAACGTAAATTTAATGTACTGTTTCAGATATGGGAAGCAGATTTTTTTTTCTTATTCACAATTTAACCACATTGAAAATCTTAAATGTCAACAAGTTTTGTTGTTGTTTTAATTTGTTAACAGTAATGCATTTCCAGTGGGGTAGTTCCACACCCAAGTAAGATGTCCATGCGCATCCATGCATATTCACTCCAAGACTTAACATGCAAGTAGAGATCTAAATTATTTATTTAAATAAATACAATTTACAAATCTTATTTAGTCTCCCTTCCCAATATAACTCACATTTACATTCCAACCCTCACTATCTTAACTCAGGTCTTTCATGCTCCTTTCTTATCCTAATACTAGCCCCTTAAGGGGTATTCCTAGTCTATTTTTCCCAACTCCAGGGCAATTTATATACAAATACCAGATTCTTCTTTTTTTAGTTTTTTTCCCTCTTAAAACCCTGCTCTATTAACAGTCTTCCTTCAAAATCAATTAATGATTCTCTATTATTTTTTTTAATCCATCATGAATTCCAACACCAGCATTTAAATCCTTCTGTAATCTGGTCCATGCCTATCCTATACATATGTATACTCTAAATCCAGCCACAGTATCACTTCCTGAACATACAGGGCACATTTTCATAAATTTCTACTTATCTATAAAATTCTTTCCCTTCTACTTTAACCCCTATCTACTTAGATCCTTCCATTCATTAAGGCAAATTCCAAACGCAGCCTTTGCCTTGAAGCCTTTTCCCATCATTTTTGCAGCTAAAGGGGATCTTCTAAGTCTTAGTACTTCCATAATTCTCACCATTTAAGTTTTGTGATAACCACTGGCCAAATACCAAAAAGAATCTGAGTCTTGCCGATTTTCTCTATCCCTTAGTAATTACAAAGGGCACAGTCTTCTTTCTAGAATTATAGAGTGCTTAGTCCATACCTGGTACACAGAAAGTATTTAATAAAAATATGCTGAATGATGGAATATAAGATCAGCCATGGTCTAACCCAGATTAATAGTACATATGATTTCTTTCCTATAACACCTAAAATACTTACATTTAATAATTATATCTTTAACAAACTTTCTCACAGAAAACCCATTTCAAAGTACAGATATCTCTGAGAGAAAGAATTAAGTTTCTGCTATTTTATACTTATAAGACTCCTCTCTTTTTGATAAAAATTGAGAGCTGGAGAGCTCTAGAGGTGTGTGACCAGAATTGACACAAAGTGAAGGGCAGTCCCTGAATGTCTCCTGACTTCGACACCGAGAGGTGTGGTGAACAGTAACATTCCATCCCTCCCTTGTTGTCCCCACTCAGTTTACATAATGTCTGTTGATTAATCTATGAAGGTAGTAGCGGAACTAAGCCTTAAATTCTAAGGATGGGGGCTTCCCTGGTGGCGCAGTGGTTGAGAGTCCGCCTGCCGATGCAGGGCACATGGGTTCGTGCCCGGGTCCGGGAGGATCCCACAGGCCGCGGAGCGGCTGGGCCCGTGGGCCATGGCCGCTGAGCTTGCGCATCCGGAGCCCGTGCTCCGCAACGGGAGAGGTCACAGCAGTGAGACGCCCATGTACCGCAAAAAAAAAAAAAAAAAAAAATCTAAGGATGGTCCATAAAGGAAGCATCATGTTAAAAATACCATCGAGCCCTTAAAACAAATCATCTTCCCCAGTGATAGTAGGAAATGGAAATTTAAAGAGAGCTAACGTTTATCAAGTTTCACCATGAGTTATGTACTTACATTCAGTATCTTATTTGAGCCCCATGGAAGATAGATATCACCACCCTCCTTGGATAGAGACAAGCAGTGAAGTTTATGTACTTCTAAAAACACATGTAGTTATAAAGGATGTAACAAGGATTTGAAGCCAGATCTGTTTGATATTATTCCTGTGCTCATTTTATTACATCATATTGTTCCAGCAGAGGTTATTTTCCCACAGTGGCTTACTTTAGGCATGACCAAATTTTCACACATTACATAGTTACCCCCTCCTAATCCTAGAGTAGCTGATCATAGTGCTCTTTGAGTCCAGATTCTGCATCAGCATCCTTCTCAACACAGTGATCTGAGAGGCCACTAGAAATCAGATTTTCTTCATGTAAGTTAAGCTTTTTAGACCTTACTAATACTGGCAACTTTTCTAGCAGTAATGAAGTGAGCAGTATGACCTCTGAGACTCTTTCTGGCTTAGAGATTCTGTCAACAGTAACAACAACGAGCTAACCAAACAAAAATTCAAACTCTTTAATTCCTAAAAGTCAATTTTTAATAGAGACATCTACAGAAATATAGTATTGGAAGCAAAGCTTGTTTTCCTTACATACACACTTCAAAACTGTCAAAAATTCAGCACACTCTAAGTACTGAGCCCTGTCTAGAATTTTAAAACATATTGTCCCTAACAAAATTGAAAAAGTCTGATTACAATGTTTGCCACTCCCTACTTTCCAGATCGCCAAAGTTCCTTTGACAGATCATTCTGATCTCAAAAGCATTTCCCTTCTCTCCAGTTTGTCTCTTTGTTTCCTTCCAAATCTGTACAATTGGTTGAAGAAGAGGACCTTCCCCAAAGGAGAATAGTTCTTTGGTCAAAGCTGCATGCTGTCCACCGGAAATTCCCATATAGGTTCTTTAAGTCCATTTGTAAGAACTCAAACTAGCAGCCCATGGCAGCCTGTACAGGTCCTGGAAGCAACTATGACCCCATCCCAGAATAGTTGTTGGGCAACTACAGAATATACAGCAACTAAAAATTGAGCCCATTACTTGCCTAGTCAGTCTCTCCTTGATCTTTCTTTTCTTTGGCATGTAAATCAGACTTATCAATTCACATTGCTTAAAATCCTTCAATGGATTCCTAGTTCTCTTAGGGTATCTAAAATACAGAATGCTTTCCTGGTCTAGCCTCAGCCAACTTCTTCTATCTTATCTGCACCACCTTCCCTGTTGCTCACACCATCCTCATTTTATTATTAAATCCCTGCTGCCATCCCATTCACTATGTGTCTTCACTTATTCTCTCTGCCTAGAATACTGTTTCATCAGTGCTTCTCATTGCTGTCTTATTCTTCCGTTTTAGGTCTCAGATCAAACGACAGCAGCCCTGCCTGTCAATTACTCTCAACACCCTGCTTAGCACCTTCAGAGACTGTATCATAACATACCTTTTGTGTGTTTTTTTAAACTAGCTTATTGTATTTCTCACACTACCAACATATTGTGTTTCTCTCTCAATAGAATTATCTTTCTTCCTTTCATTATGTCATTAAATATTTATTGAGCACCTATTATGTGTCAGGCACTGTTCTAAGCACTGGCTATATAATAGTGAACATTAAGTTCTTGTTCTCATAAATTTATGTTTTATTGGAGAAATAGAAAAACAAAATGCAATCAATTCTCATTATTCACAGTAGTTATGTTTTACAAAGTCACCACTTTATAAACACTGAATTAGTGAATACAGAACCACTGATCCTGAAGGAAACAGAGGTTAGGTACCTGCAAGCCTCTGGTCACAACATTTTCATCTAACAAGTAATACGCAGCGTTGCTTTATGTGTGTTTCTATTTAAAGGCACCTTATTTAACATATATTGCTAATTCATTAACATTGAACTCAGGGCCAACACTTTAACTTACACCTGAACAAAGTTTACCTAATACAGGTATTTCCTCTGTAAAGCATATCACAGCC
This sequence comes from Monodon monoceros, assembly GCF_005190385.1. Taxonomy (NCBI): domain Eukaryota; kingdom Metazoa; phylum Chordata; class Mammalia; order Artiodactyla; family Monodontidae; genus Monodon; species Monodon monoceros. The sequence goes on from NW_021703781.1 coordinate 59,965,282, forward strand.
TTCTCGCACTTAGGAACACTAAGACCCACTTAAGCTGGTTTACAGAGTAAAATCAGTAACAAAAAGAAAATGAGAAAATACGTGGCCCTAACAGACTGCAAAAAGGACATGTGTACATCACATGAGAGCTGAAGGAAGAGGGCAGAGCATCACCTCGTTCGACCTCAGGGAGGAATGTCTGCATCGGGCTTTTTCACCACTTTGCACAAGTCTGTGAATGGCCTTGAAAGTGCTCCAAGTATTGATTCTGGGGTCACGAATACATTTTAGCAAGTAGGAGAATTTACAAATACTGAATGCTGGAATAATGGAGGATCAACTGTAATTACAGATGATTAAAAGTATGAGAAATGCTAAAAAAAAAAAAAAAAACCATTAAAAAAAAAGATTTAAAAGCAGAGTACAGAGGGGGGATGTGTTGTTCTTGAGAGCTGGGTCAGGGAAGGCCACGCTGACAAAGTGAAATTTAAAGAGTTAAATAAAATGAAAGAAGAGTTATGCAAGTGTCTGTGGGGGAAGAACATACCAATCAAATGAAGACCAAATGCAAAATCTGGAGGAGAAAAGAATGGAAGGATGTGGACAGCAAACAAAATGTTATGATAGAGTTGGGGGTGGGGATATGGGCAGGCCATGTAGGCCATTATCAGAGCTTTGATTTTTAACCTAGAATGAGACAGATAATCACTAAAGGGTTTTGAGCAGGACAGTATCAAGATCTAACATTTTTTAAATGTCCCATCTGGCTGCTCTATGGAAAATATAAAGATCAACATTGGAAGCTGAGACCGATTGGTAGTGGTTACAATATTCCGGAAAAGGAAACTTGCTGGCTTAGTATAGCATAATAGTAGAGATGATATTTAGAAGCCATGGAACCAGGAATATATTTCAGTGTTATCATTATAGAATACGTTGTAGAGCGGGAATAAGTAAATTCGAGAGAGAGAAAGAGAGAGAATATAAATAATTTAATTGTTACAGATGACTACAAGCTTTTTAGCAAGATCAACCAGAAGAATGAAGTTAGCATTTTGTGGCTGAAGAAAAGAGGAAGAATAGATTGACAGAGACACTGGTGGCAAGAGAAGAACAAAAGTTCCATTTTAGAGAGTTTGAGGTACCAAATAATCATTCCAGCAAAGCTGTCAATCAGGGAGTTAGATACACGAATCTGAAGTCCAAGGGACACGTCCAGACTACAGACATTTTGGGAGTCAATACTTTATACTTGATATTAAAGCCTTGAGACTGATGAGACTGACTAGGGAGTAACTAGAGGGGGAGATGTGAAGAGATTTGACGTTAGTGGATGTAAGTTTCAAGGGTGCAGGGATCATATCTCTCTTGTTGACCCTTATTAACCTATTACCATTTTCAGTGTCTACTCCAAAATATCCTCAGTAAATAATGTTGAATTATTTTTGAGAATATACTAATATTTTTATACTGATGAAAAGATGTACAACTTATTTTTATTTTGCTTTTTCAAACAATTTTTAATATGTTTTTAGTATGTATCTATGGAGCCAGAAAGAATAATTTTGCAGTAGCTAAATACTCTGAATTCATTTTGCTTTTTTATTTTAACAGAGTTCATATTTTTTGGACCTCGCTTATGATTTTTCAGAGAGATATTTTTGTGTAAATCTAGGCTGACAAGGGTAAGAATTGCCTCCAAAATGTCAATCAAAAAGAGGAAGTTCATTCTCCTGTTTGACTTTCCACACCCACACAGAGACTAACAGCTTTCTGAAATACCATGATAATTACTGTTTTTGTTACCAATATTGTGAGCTGGTACAGAGGCAATACTTAAATTCCTGTGTTGATTCCTGTGTTGGCTCGTCAGCATTTCATATTTCTTTTTCAAAGGTTATCATATCCTCCTAATTGAGCAGCCTTCTCAGGAGAATGAGCCCATCTGATTCATCTTTACAATACAGTCTCAGAGACAACAAAAGGAAAACTAAAAGAGACAAAGGCGGCACATGGCTCTGTTTTCCCTACTGCATTGTCCATATCAGAGATCTAAATTTTCAAACATAAAAGTGTGTGTTGTCTTGAAGATTTTGAACCAAACTGAAATTATAAATCTTCCTGCCCGGGTCTCTGCCTTGGTTGGGCAGCTGGGGACTTTTCAACACAATGCAGAATTTCATCTAATAACTGCATTTTCCATTCAGATCTGACACCACTGAATTACTTCTCCAGACCCACTCGCTTTGAAGAAAGGTCCTCACTCAGTGCCTGAAACCTAGTCGAAAGGTCTATTCGTTTATATATGGCAGTAGCAATGCAGCTTTTTCAGTCGTGTGTAGTTATTGCTGTATTATGTGAAGGCTCACTCATAAGCTCTTACTGAACACTTCTATCTCTAAGTCTTACATCACAACCCTCCTAAAATGTTTGTGGAATGGATGTATTCTCAAACTGCCCATGTCATAGTATCACTTTGACACTTCCAATTTCTCAGAGAGAGAGTAGCCTGGTTACCACGCCAATACGTTCTATTTAATCTATCGTCTCTGAAGAGAGCACAAGAAGCTAACAATTTGAGATAACTTATTTCAATGAGTTCATGAAATAGCACCTTGACAAAGTCACTTTTCCTGATGGCAGATGGAAGATCTGGGTTAAGAGATCACATTTGGCTTTCTAGGTATCATATGTCAGTGTCCCAAGACACGAGTGCCTCTGAATCATTCACAATGACTGTATTTCTTCATTGATTCTTCAACAAAATCAATTATGCAGCATGTTCATGCTTGGGATGGTATCTGTGCAAGGGCTTTGTCATAGGCATTATTATTTCACACTGAAGGTCTCTCTAACCTGTGGCACTATGATTAGAAAGTGTGCAGCAGAGGTCCCTCACTGTGTACAGGGGATAGAGTGTCAAGTTATTAATACATCTTTTATACTCAGCTAAGAATGAGGGCATCCCTTTGACTAGGAAACTGAAATGGAGCTGAAGGACTCCAAGTGCACAATAAAGTTGAAAGTAAATAAATGTTTATGCTCAAATGAGTTAGAAGTATAATGAACAACTGACAGACTTTTAGGTGCAGGAAATAAGCTGTGAGCTGTCTCCCAGGGAAATTTACTCGGAGGCAAAGAATTCCAAGAATGACCTCGTAAAACTGTTCTAAGTCTGAAGCCTAGATTGTATGTACTTATGGTAGCAGCAGGCCCTTTTGCTGCGTAAGCTTAACTAATTGTAGGAGTCTTTTTTTTTTTTTTATGCCTTTTCTGTTGTTGCTTGGTATTTAAAAGAATTCTTTTTGAAAATGCCAGCCTCTCGTGGGTGTGCTAGTAGAAGGATAGCAAAGGGTATAGTGATGGGGAATAAAAATTCAGGGGAGGAAAACCCTGTACCTGCCTGGGTGGCTTGTTACAAATTCATATTCCTGGACCTCCCTCCAGACCTACTAAATCAGAATTCATGGAGGAGAGAACCCAGAAATCATTATTTTTGAAGTGTCCCAAGTGATTGTTCAGGTCAACAAAGCTTAATCCTTATGCCCAAGGGGAAGTTAAAACTCAAGAGTGGGCTTCTCTGGTGGTGCAAGGGGCTTCCCTCGTTGTGCAGTGGTTGAGAGTCCGCCTGCCGATGCAGGGGACGCGGGTTCGTGCCCCGGTCCGGGAAGATCCCACACGCCGCGGAGTGGCTGGGCCCATGAGCCATGGCCGCTGAGTCTGTGCGTCCGGAGCCTGTGCTCCGCAACGGGAGAGGCCACAACAGTGAGAGGCCCACATACCGCAAAAAAAAAAAAAAAAACAAAAACAAACAAAAAAAAAACACAAAGGTTGGTTGAAAACAAACATTCATGCATGAATGCATGAAAATATGATTCTGAGAGGCGCATTGAACTAAGCAAGCCTGAAGCTGCAATTTCAGCAACTAGCTTCACTGTCTAGTTGACACTTAAAGACATAGACTCATCTGGTAAACAGTTCAGGTTATCTGAGTTGTACAACCTTGAGAAAATAAAAAATCTAATAGTTATCTTGCCACAGCATCTATCTCCCAAAGCAACTAAAGGGAGAAATTAAACCCATTATTCTTTGCTCTGGTTCGAAGGTAACTAATGCCTTGAGTGTTTCACCAACAACTGATAGATGTTTTTACACTAAAATGGGTTTCCTATTTGCTATGCAATGTGCAGGTTGGAAAATACAATTAACCAACTAAAAACTAGAGCACAATAAAAGAAGAACCCAAGGAACCAGGGAAAGAGAATTATTATTCTTCCACAGGATTCCTGTGCTCTTAGAGTATGGTGTCTTGCCAAGATAGAGAGATTTTTCCCATCAAAGTGAAGCAGATGTCGTAGCCACGCCCATATCTACTGCAGCAGCACATTTAACTCTACACAGCATAGACAGTTAAGAAAAAAAAGTAGTTTCCCCAGTGTTAAGGGGTTTTGTTTGCTTTTACAGGTCATGGTGTTAGATGGTACTATGAAAGCAAGTTTTCTATGGAGGGCAACTTTCTCAACTCATTTCCAATAGATGGCCTCAGAATCACCAGCTCAACCACTAATGAGCTCTATCTAGTTGCTTTCCCAAAAATCACCAATTAAGGGCAGCCTTGTGTTGGTCTAGGTACAGCAGAAGAAAACAAAACAGGTTTCCTAGCACCAGTCTGCTGAAACTAAGTGGGATATAGATTGACTCACAGTCGCTCCTTGAATAAATCCATATATAAAGGGTGTCTGGGCTTCCCTGGTGGCGCAGGGGCCGATGCAGGGGACACGGGTTCGTGCCCCAGTCTGGGAAGATCCCACATGCCGCGGAGCGGCTGGGCCCGTGAGCCATGGCTGCAGAGCCTGTGCTCCGCGACGGAAGAGGCCACAACACTGAGTGGCCCGCGTACCGCAAAAAAAAAAAAAAGGGTCAAGATGAGAACAGCCTAAGGTAGCCACCTGGCGAAGAACTGCCCTTTTAAGACTCATTTTTCTGCTCTAATTTGACACTAGAAACAAAAAAAACAGAACTTTATCCAGTGCATAAATTAAACACTTTCAAATCATTATTTTCAAATCCATAATGATTCTGGTTTTGCTAGATGGTTGCTTAATGGCAACAAACCAAGTCTTTAGAGAATCTGCCTTCTTTTAACATTCTAGTTTAGAGGACAAAAAAAATCACTTGTAAACTTCTAGCTCCAACGCATGCATTCCTCTTCTGGGATTTCCCCCTTAAATTGAAAACTTTTACCCAAACATGGATTGGGATCACAGCTCCACATAGGAGACTTCTGTAAACCATGGAGACAGGAAACCTCTTGTTAGTGGAGAATCTCAGGAGCACCTAGAGACCCAATTCTCTAAGATCTTTCTAACCTGATAGCATGAAAATGGGTGCTCTTGCAGAACTGGATTCAACCCACCATGGATCAAAAATATATTTTTTTAAATTTTCCAGAAAATTCCCCAAAACAAAACTATTTACATAGCATTTACATTGTATTAGGTATTCTAAGTGACCTAGACGGTATTAAAGTACGTGCAAAGATGTGCAGAGGTTACGTGCCAATACTATGCCATTTTATGTATGGGACTTGAGCACTCCTGGATTTTGGCATCCACAGGGGGTCCTGAGACCAATCCTCTATGGATATTGAAGGGCAACTGTGATAATAATCATGATGCTCTGGAGGGCCAGGTGCAACATTAACATATGCATATGTGTATATCTCATTTAATATTCTCTACCTACAGGACAGGAGCTATTCTCACCCTCATATTTTTTCTTTTAATTTTGTTTTTAATTTTAAAATATATGAAAATGATAAAATTTCAAATGGAATAAAGAGGACTATGGTAAAATGTGACCCTTCCGGTTTATGGTATCTCAGATGACTTCCATAGAGGAAACATTATAACCAATTTCTTCATCATTCTTGCAGAAATAATCTACATAGATAAAAATATTCAATAAAATGCATTATTTTTCATGCAAATGAACAGATACTGTGAACTATCTTCTACAGTTTTTTATACTTACCTGTTGATATTGGACCTCCTGCCTTATTGGCGCATGAAGCTCTACTAGATTCTTTTTAACAACATCATAGGTTAGATGTACCACAATTTATTTAATCGTCTCATCTTGATGGATGACAGCACAGTAATAATACAGTAATAAAAACAATGTGTTTTGCATATTAGATAATTTAACCTCCATAAGAACTCAAGGAGATAGGTGCTATTATTAATTTCATTGCGTAGATGAGAAAGCAGAGTCTTAAGAGAGGTTAATAATTTGTCCAAAGTCATAGAGCTAGTGTATAGAAACTGGGTCCTGAATCCCAATGCCTGTCTAGTCTTTCATTTTTCTATTTATTTTCTCTGTCTGTCCCCTTCTTACTTGCTCTTTTCATCACTTCTCCCCACTCCCCCCTCTACACACACATATCCTACTTATTTTCTCTTCCTTCTCCCTTTTCAATTGGTCAGGTGCACGGACAGAGCCCTGTTAAGTCCAGAGTGAGTGGGCTTACAAACCTCAAAGCAAGAGCCCCTCCTTGACAAGAAACTGCACTGATAAAGGTTCCATCACACCTTTCTGAGAAATTCTGCTCAAATGCCTTATTCACAGTAGAAGAAAGAGTCTCCATTTATACAGGGCGGGTCTCCAAATTCACTCCTCTTTCTCTTTCTCCTCCTCTTCTCCCCCTTTTCCTATTCTCTTTCTTTTTCTTCTTGTTGTAACTCTCTTTAGTTATGGTCACTCCTATATAATTAGTAGATACTTTTAATTCAGGAGAAATAAAAACATGCACCCACCATGTAAGTAGACCTTTTTCTTAACATTATATGCTCAATTTCCCCTTCCTCCATAATCAAATCATTAAGTTGTTTTGGTTTTCATATTTGAGTTTTACTTGTTGATTAGTTTGCATTTTCTGAAGATTCCATGCCTAGTGTGTTCATCTCTGAAGCCCTTGCTCTTCCCTGCTGGCCTGCCATGTCACCGTTCCAACCCTACATTGGACTGGTCAACAGTGGTTCCATTCTTCCAGAATTGCTCTGCCTATACTTTTAGTTATGAGGTATCTGCCATCACATATTGCACAGTACTTCTGGTTTTCCAGCTCTTGACTCATAGAACAGAGCCCACTCAAATAAACAATGTTGGACAAGGCAGAATCTGAGTCGAAAGCCAGGACTGTGACAAAACAGTGTTAACAACAACAAGAAAACCTAGTAATTGTAGAGAATTTACTATGTACCAGGGAGTTTATGTGTATGGATCAGTTTGCTACGGTTGTTGTAACAAAATGACACAAACTAGATGGCTAAACAACATAAACATACTATCTCACAGTTCTGGAGAGTAAGATCAAGTCTAAGATCAAGTCTAAGGTCAAGGTGTCAGCAAGGTTTGTTCCCTCTGAGGGAGAAACTCTTTCTTTCCTCTCCCTCAGCTTCTAGTGGTTTGAGAGAAACCTTCAGTGTTCCTTGGCTTGAAGATACTTCACCCCAATCTCTGCCTACATTCATAGGTTGTTCTCCCTTGTGTGTCTGTCTCTGTGTCCAAATCTCCCCCTTTCTATAGGACACTAGTCATAGTAGATTAAGGGCCACCCTAACGAACTCATTTGGACTTGATTACCTCCGTAAAAACTCTATTTCCAAATAAGGTCATATTCTAAGGTGATACATTCTGAGAAGGTTAAGGCTTCAATATATCTTTTGGGGGGAGGGTGGGTGGCACAATTCAACTCATCATAGCATATTATGTCATTTAATTCTCAGTACTATTAGAGAAGCAGGTGTATTCTCTAATCTCAAATCAAGGCTTAGAGACATCAAGTCATTTACAAAAGGTCACACAGACAGAACATGGCAGGGCTCAGATTTAACCCTGGGCATCTGACTCCATATTCTAAAGTCCCTAACCATCATGCTCTACTGTCTTTATATAGAACAGGTTCCTTTAACCTATAGACTGGGCTGTGCTGGTAGACATCATTAGTGCATACTATGATGTCTCTACACCAATTGCATGAAGCTTCAGCTAAGGTAAATACCACCCATTAATGTTATCCTTTTGTTTCCAAGATGAGATTGTGAGTGATTACTGCAAAAAGCGGGTTAGCTCTTATCTACTGCAACAGGAGGAAAAATTACGTCTTGTTCCCTCAACAGCGAACTGAGTTGAAGGGCAAAATGCTCAACCACTTGATACCATTACATGGTAATTATGTGCCATCTCTGATATGAGTGTGTCTAACAAAAAGCCTCTTGTCAAACTTCTAAAGGCCAAGGTCCTAAACATAACACCCAAAGTTTTGCTTCTTTCTCTAGACTCATTTCCAGCATCACTTAATATTTATTATCTCCAAAAATATCACTTTGTCAGAAATGACTTTCCCCTATACTGTTTTCCCCCTGTTCTAGATAAAGGCTGCTCATCATTTCAGTATCACCTGTAATGTTATTTCCTTTATTTTTTTGTAATTGTAGTTGATTTACAGAATTGTGTTAGTTTTAGGTGTACAGCATAGTGATTCAGTATTTTTGCAGATTATCCTCCGTTATAGGTTATTACAAGATAATGGGTATAATTCCCTGTGCAATGTATCCTCGTCACATATCTATTTTATGTAGAGTAGCTTGTATCTGTTAATCTTCATACCCCTAATTTGCCCCTCCCCTCAGTCCCTCTCCCCTTTGGTAACCACAAGTTTGTTTTCTCTGTGAGTCTGTTTCTGTTCTGCATATACATTTGTTTTTTTTTTTTTAGATTCCACATAAGTTGTATCATACAGTATTTGTCTTTCTCTGACTTATTTCACTAAGCATAGTATTCTCTAGGCCCATCCATGTTGCTGCAAGTAGCAGTATTTCAGTTTTATGGCTAACATTCCACAGTATATATATACCACATCTTCTTAATCCAACCATATGTTGATAGGCACTTGGACTGCTTCCCTTTCTTGGCTATTATAAATAGTGCTTCCAAAAAATACATGCACCCCAATGTTATCTCCTTTAGAATGTAATTCCTGACCCTCCCCACATCCCTAAAGTTAGGCTACATGTCCTTCCTCAAGGCCTCCTATAAGCACTTCTCACAGTTTACTGATCAGTCTCAGGTATCTGTTGCATGTCTGTGTCTTTTACTTGACCGAGAGCATACTGAGGGCAGCTTCCATGTCCTGGACCTTGGGACCAGACATTCTATAGCTGGCAGAAGGTCACTACTAAATAAATGTTATAATGACTAGACTGGCCTTAAGTTCCTATTGACCTCAGCAGCTCTAAATATTTAAGAATTTATTTTCAAAAGGGTAAATAATATTGCAAGTAGTGAAAGATCTGTATGTAGAAAACTGTAAGACATTGATTAAAGAAATTGAAGAACACAAGATAAATGGAAAGATAACACCTGTGCACGGACTGGAAAAAATAATGTTGTTAAAATGTCCATACTACCTAATGCAATCTACAGATTCAATGCACTCCCTATTGAAATTCCAATGATATTTTTCACAGAAATAGAAAACACAATCCTAAAATTTGTATGGAACCACAAAAGACCCCTGGTAACCAAAGCACTCTTGAGGCAGAAGAACAAAACTGGAGGCATCACATCTCTTAATTTCAAACTGTGCAAGAAAGTGACAGTAATCAAAACAGTATTGTATTTGAATAAAAACAGACACACAGACCAATGGAACAGAATAGAGGGCCCAGAAATAGACCCACACATACCCAGTCAACTAATCTTTGACAAAGGTGCCAGAAATATACAATTAGGAAAGGAGAGTCTCTTCAATAAATGGTGCTGGGAAAACTGGAAATCCATACGCAAAAAATAAAAGTGGCCCCCTACCTTATACCACTTACAAAAATTAATTTGAAATAGACTAAATACTTAAATATAAGACTTGAAACTAAAACTCTTAAAAGAAAACACAGGGAAAAACTCATTGGCATTGATCTTAGAGATGATTTTTTTTTTGGATATGATACCACAAGAGAAAAAATCAAAATAAATAAGTGGGACTACATCAAACTAAAAAGCTTCTGTACAGCAAAGGAAACAATTAACAAAATGAAAGGCAACCTACGGAATAGGAGAAAGTATTTGCAAACAAAATATTTGATAAATATCCAAAATATATTAAAAACTCATACAACTCAAACAAAAACACAAATAGTACAACTTTTAAAATGGACCAAGGACTTGAATTAAACTTTTCCAAAGATGACATACAAATGATCAAGAGGTACATTAAAAGGTGTTCAATATGACTAACCATCAGGGAAATGCAAAACTATAGCAAGATATCACCTCAAACTTTTTAAGATGGCATTTATTTAAAAAAAAAAGACAACTGGTAAAAAGTGTTGGTGAGGATGTGTAGAAAAGGGAACCCTTGTGCACTGTTTGATGGGAATGGAAATTGGTACAGCCATTAGGGAAAACAGTATGGAGATTCCTCAAAGAAATTAAAAATAAAACTAATATGTGATCCAGTCATTTCACTTCTGGGTATATATCTAAGGAATTTATTAAAATAAATTTCAAAATTTATTTGAAAACAAATAACGAATGAGATCAATAGCTCCAGCAACCCTGGTAATTAAAAATCAAGGGGGAGCACTGGATACATGGAAGGAAGGGGGAACCCCCCCTTCCGCCTCTCCCAGGGCCACCCAGTATGTGGCACAGGTTTAGGAAGAGGTTGGGGCGGGCAGCGACCTCAGGCAGAGAATGTGGACAGGCCTGGAGAAAATCTAACCATGGGAAAAAGGGAACAAGAAGGGGGGAGGGAGGGGAAACCTGAAGAGATACCTGTACTCTCATGTCCACTGCAACATTATTCACAACAGCCAAGATGTGGAAACAATCTACATGTCCAATAGATGAATGCATAAAGAAGATGTGGTATACATATCATAATGGAGTATTTTTCAGTCAGTAGAAAGAAAGAAATCCTGCCCTTTGCAACAACATGGATGAATCTGTAAGACACTGTACTAAGTGAAATAAGCCAGACAGAGAATAATACTGTATGATCTCACTTATACGTGGAATCTAAAAAAGGGGGAAAAGAATCCAACTTGTAGAAACAGAATAGAATGGTGGTTACCAGGAGCTGAGGAGTGGAAGAAATGGAGAGACGCTGGTCAAAGGGTACAAGCCTTCAGTTATAACATGAAGAATTTCTGGGGCGCAACTGTACAACATGGTGACTGTAGTTAATGCCGTACTGAATACTTTAAATTTTCTCAAACAGTAGAACTTAAGCATTCTCACCACACACACACATATAACTGTGTGAGGTGATGAATGATTTAATTAACCTGATTGTAGTAATCATTTCACCATGTATATGTATATTAAGTCATCCCTCACTTTGTACGCCTTAAATATATAAAATTTTATTTGTCAATTTTATCTCATTAAAGTTTGAGGGATAAAAAAGACAGAAATGGGAGGTGACCTGGCTCCAGTTAGAGATTTTGTAAAGGCAAACTCAGTAACAAGAAAAAAATGGGAGATATGCCCTGGGGGATACTTTATGCCAACTTATCTCAAACTTCATTGTGCATAAAATTCAGATTCATTTAGTAGCTCTTACATGGGACAAAGAAACTTGCCATTTCAATCAGCATCAGGAGTGATTCTTACGAACACCAAAATCTGGGAATTTCTGTAGGTCTTACAATAGAATCAGCAACATTTTTCAGAAAAAAGCTATACAACTACAAGCCATTTTTTTTTTTACCCCTTTTCAAAGCGTAATGTTATAATTTAAAACAAGAGTAAATTCCTTAGTCATTCTATCTGCATGATTTCCTCCTTGTTCCACATCTTCACTTTTCTTTGTGCAAAGCTTGGTTAAGTCATTTCTCCTACCTCTAATTCGATACAAAACCCTTCCTAAAAATCTAAGTTTCGTTACTTAATTACATGTCATGAGGGCTCTGATTGAGAAATTCAAAGACATTTTATTAAGTCTTCTTGAGATAAGGAAGAGCTGCAGCTGAAGACATGAAGTTTGTGAAAAATCAGGTAATTGATGTCGGCTGATACCTCCCATTTCTAAATAGCTGTGTAAAAGTAGCTTTCTTGATGATGACTATAGTCAGAATTGTTTTTATGTAAATTTACTCTTGGTCTCAATAGAAAAGAACTGGAAGCAAAAATATAAGAGCATTTGTTCAAATAGTACCATCTCAAAAAAAGAAATCTGACCTTCTGTTGGCCAAACTATCCAAGTTTTCATACCTCAAATACCCTACAAATTCTCTATCTTGAAAATGTACTAAAATAATCAAATCTATTCCCTGGATGAAAGATACTGCCATAAAAAGAAAGTGCTGTGAAAACTCACAGGCCCCAAAGGGCTATCCCGTCTCCCGTGGTTTACTAGTTTTATCATGTTAACAAATCACTTAGTACTTATTCCAGATCAGTGATATTATCTGGAAGGAATTTCACATCCAGAGAATTGAAGAGAATTAAGGAGCTATAGCAACCTCTCTAGCTAGATGTCCGAAGTAAAATGAGTAATCTTTCAGGAACTGAAAATGTCTTTAGGAATAAATATAACCCTGATGAAAGATGAAAGTCTATCCAAGAACACGCTGGCTCCACACCCAAAGACTTCACAACTACTTCAAGAACTTTTGCCAACTCTACTGCAGCAAGCTGGCTCTTCTCACTCTCAAAGAGGTATATTTATCTCTTGATAGAGAATGCTGGAGAACCCTCCAGGGTGGATTTGTGGACTCCTACCCACTTAAGACTGAAATGTCATCAAGATTGCTAAAACTTATATCTTGATGATTTAAGTAGTTCTAAAGTGAATGTTACCTATACAAAGAAATCAAAGAGAAAAATATGACTTAGCCGAATATAGCAAGCAAAGGGACTTCTTAGTAATAAACTAAATTAAAAGAGCTGTTTGATACTGAGTATTTATTATGTTCCAGGGACTATTCTTTGTACGTATTAACTCTTAGCCCTCATAACTACTCTAGGAAGTGGCATTATCAGCAGCCTCCCTTTGCTCCAAAATGGAGAGGGGTTCATACTACCAGTAACAGCACTACTGGAATTCAACCCTGGGTAGCCTGGCTTTAAAGTCCAAACACCTAACTTCTGTGTATACTGCCTCTACCTACCTCTGAAGGGTGCCCCCTCTCTCCATCTCCTTCACAGTAAATAATAATAATAATGAAAAAATAGGCTTTATAATAAGAGTTTTGATAGAAGTTGCAGACTCTAAATTTAAAGGAACCTGAATGAATTGAGTTAGGAATAAAAAAATCACACACACACACCCCCTCCTGTGCCAAAGTCAACGCGAGCTATTTTGAGCTTTCAAATCATTTTCATTCTTGAAGCTTTCCCTTGCCTCCTATCTTCAGAGCAGTATTTGTAGTTCTGAGTTTTGACAGAAACCCAATGAGCCAAAATCCTGTGGGAGCAGCTGGTCTTGAGGCATTTCTAAAGTGACTCAATCCATGAGACACTGAACACACCCTATTCATAAGTGGTGAAAATGGAGGCTGTTGGTTGTTTAATATCAGTGAGTTTGTTAAAATATAGCAGCGTGATACAGGTAGACGACATTTTTCTAGGCTTTTAAATTTGTTTCCCTGAATTTAAGTTCACCCAGAGGCCATCCCAAATACAAATAGTAGCTAATGAATTTTTAATACAATAAATACAACACACAAAAAATAGTGAATGTGTCATAATCATCCTGTGAGCCAAAAGAGTACTCACACTCTATTTTTTCAGATCTTTACCGATGGCTGCATTTATAAAACTATAACTGTCTCCTTTGAAAATCTAGTATGGGCACTTTAACTATAGAGTTGAAAGGTTTTTCTGGCCATTCTGATAGTGGGTAAATGAAATCCCAAGCTTACTGATACTGCAACAGTTTTTCAAATTATCTTAAGATATCTCAAATTCATGTGACTATTTTATAATTATTTGAATGAACTTAACTTTTTTCCATTGTAGTCCTTTCGTGAATTCCTTGCTCACTAACATTAAAGTGCTATTAAATTCATGTTTAGCCTACTATTTGTAGCAAACATTTCTTCCTACATACCAGAATTTCTCAGAATTAAAAACTTCAGCATTGCATCTTGGTTTAGGTGTTCTGAGGGAGATTCCAGATTTAAAGGCATATGAACCTTTCCCTACAATATTTTTGGGTAGAGCAAATCAGAATTTTAAAGCTTAAATAGGAAAACATTCGGTTCAGAGGTTTTCAAACCTGTATCAGTGGGATTCTGGTTTTTGTGGAGTGGCCTCAAGTACAAAGCCAACTTCCCAAGGAATGCAGAATAAAATTATGGGAAGAACCTGAATCTTTAATGATATCTTGGAACCTGACCTAGGACCATCCTATCTCTGCATTTCTTGTCCATTTTGAATTGTGTCTTCTGTGATCCCATCAAAAGCGTCTTAATTAATATTCTCTCTAAACCTACATTGTCCATTATGGTAGCCACAACACCTAGATGTGAATAAAAATGTATTGGCCAAAGCTGAAGACCTACTTTACCCTAAACCAAGAGGTTCACTTTTCCCTGACGTGCAGCAGCACAACCAAACACATGTACGTGTAGGTGTGTCTACACACACACACACACACACACCCCACAAATTCGACCCCCTTAATCCTTGCCTTCAACAAAGAATTAGGTAAACTTATAAAGGGAAAGAGCCTATCATCTGAGTTCTAAATCTCAATATAAGGACTACCAAATTTAAAAAGAATAAATAAGTTGAAGAAATGTAAATATTTCCCCAAACATGTGTTAGGCTGATAAAAGGATTGGTTATTAGTTCTCTTAACTTACACCTTGAGATCAATGCTATACTGTAATTTGGTTGTCCTTTCTTTTCCCTTGATCTGTAATATGTGGTTTCTTTTTGTGGTGTTTCAACATAAATCTGGTGGAAGCAAGTGCTTTACATATGCATTCTCTACTGACTTTATGTCCAAGAACACATAATCTCCTGACTCCTCAGTGAAGCCTTAGAAGTTTATCAGAAGTATAGTTGCTTTGCAATTATATTTTAACCAGTATTTATATCAAATCATCTGGTTCAGCTTGCATCAATAAATGGCACATTTTTATGACAATTTCTAATTTACACTATTCGTTCAGGTGAAAGCTATCTTCAGAAAGATCAATTAGTTCTCTAAGTGTATGCTAAACTACATTTTACTCCAATTAAGCATGTGAGAAGCTCATGCTAAGATCTCTTGTTTCTGGTCAAAGTACAATTCAATGAATTGGTTGAAACTGCACAAATCTAAAAGTTTTATTATTCGCTGTTTTGAGTTATGCATATTCATTCTACTCTGGCCCCTTTGCTGAGAACTCCATACCCAGAGCCTTTCTCTTTGAAACAATGACAGTGATCAAGATCCTGCTTGATTCAATCCCTGACATGTGATTTGAATAATACCAATTATGGTCCTACTGTGCTTTAGTTATCAAAGAGTTTTTCTCTATACTTCCTCATTTTCAAATTGGACCTGAGAAGTATGTCATTACGAAGTGACAGGACTTTTTTCCTCTGCTTTTAGTTCTCTACAAATGCAGAATGTTATTCTCTGGACCTGTGCTGAAATGGTCCCATGGCCTAGGCTTTCAGATTTTCTGCCTCTTCCATCCTACTGACTCTTCAAGCACATTCTATGGTCTTCTTGGAGAGACTGGGAAGGCAGATGATCAGTTAATACATTTCTGAGAAGACAAAATCCAACTCAGAATGTCCTTAACAATTAAGGAAAATAAGTCCTAAGAAATTCCAAGGTAGAGCAACTCCAAAATGGTTCATTCATCAGCTCAAGAACCTCAAGGACACACGTGCCATTCCTCTTTTCCCTTAGCCATTTTCCACTTGATGGTTTTGCCCTGAGGGTCACCAAATGGCTTCCACAATTCTAAAGCTAATTTTCAGATATAAAAATTTCCAACAGAGGAAGAGAGACAAGTTCTTCCTTTTGTCTCTTATTACAAGTAGTGCAAGCTTTCCCAGAAGGGTCTTTGGCCAGAACTGTATCACACACCTATTCCCAAACCACTCACAGGGAGAGAAGAATGAGATTCCTGGGACTGGCTTCCTGAGACATATGGCCATGCTTTAGAGTAGATAACACAAACAGAAGCACGGGTTTGTTAGAATCTACTAGATAGGCAACTGGCCATGTCTGTATGTCTGCTGCAGTCTGGGGGAATAAAGTTGGGTACTGTGCTTTCACTCAATAGCACAGAATTCATGTTTGATTGCAAACCCCAGTGAAAAACACCACCAGATATTCATATAAACAATTCTATGATAAAAACATATGTTCACATTAGGCACAAATAAGAATCTGGATATTTGTCCCCATTACATTCAGTACCAAAGCTCTTCAATTTTTACTTTTGTTCAGAAGCAGTTTGTTCAGGAACATGTTTGAGGGTGGGTGGGTGGTACTTCAGAGCTTTGTACAATTGGGAAGGGGACTTGAGCGCTTTCTCATTGGTCAGTAGTAATCAATTAATCACTTTGTTTTCTTCTCTTTACATCAGAAATATTTGACAAACATTAGCCTGTGACATGTCAAAAACATGCCACTCCATTTCGAAAATGTTCTTTTCTGGGAAGGATTACTAGTTCTCTCAGACAGCTAAGACAAGGCTTTTTAGGAAAACCTCTGTCCCCTAAAAATCCAAGGAAAAGCAATCTTTAATTTCTGTTTCCTCACTGTGGCCTGAATTACCTAGGTATTTTTGAAACCAAAAGACATTTCCTTATCAGCAACTCTTAGATGGAAACATTTAGTAGTTTTCTGCAAATGAAGGGCACAATTAAAAACACAGCTACGGGGCTCCCCTGGTGGCGCAGTGGTTGAGAGTCCACCTGCCGATGCAGGGGACACGGGTTTGTGCCCCAATCCGGGAGGATCCCGCATGCCGCAGAGCGGCTGCGCCCGTGAGCCATGGCCGCTGGGCCTGCGCGTACGGAGCACAAAACACAGCTGCGTATGTTTTTCAGAGTCTTGAGATCATAATGCAGATGAGATTTTTCTCCATTTGTTAGAAGAAACTGGTTTCTGGTAAACTCCTAATGTCTGCCAGAGATATGAATTAACTAATCTTTCTTCAGGTTACATCACTGTCCATCACTTCCTTCCTGAAATTCTCTCACATTCACATTTGGTGGCAGCAGAATTTCCTTACACCTCCTCTATGATTGGGACCACTGACCCTCCAACTGTGAATGAGAGTGTCAAGTCGGTGACCTTTTGACATCACAGGGCCAAAAACTCCACCCTCAGAACATGCTAACTCCATCATTTTTTGAACATGCAACCCTTGAAGAAGCACGTAGCTTAGTTGCACCTGAGCAGAATGCCAATTATCTCAATTTTCTTAACTCCAATGACTTTTCCCCATGCCCCAGACCACCCTGCCTCTTCATCCCAATAACATCCCTAAACCCTGTCTTTGTGGAGGCAGATTTGAGATTTGTTCTCCCATCCCCTCGATTGGCTGCTGTTGTGAATAAACTTTTTCTCTGCTGCCAACCTGAGTCTCAGCACACACTTGCCTACACTTCAACGGAGCATTCAGTTCACTTACGCAAAGGAACCTGGTTCACCAACAGCAACAGAAATTAAAGACACCACCCCATTTACACACCGACTTCTTTTCCCAGCATTTTCCACTTTCTAAACTGGGATACCGTTTTGTTCCCGGTCTTAGTCTTTCCATAGTGATGCCACTGGTTAGCGATGCCTGGGGCCACTCACCTGGGCCCAAGGCAAGTGAGCCCCCGCAAACATTTCCCTTTTTGAAGCTAATGTTCTAGCTTGACCAGCCTTTGTGGTTCTTATTATAATGTCAAGACATACCTCAGCCACAAAACCATCAGGAAACTGAAAAAACCAAAAAAAAAATGTATTACTCACAGCCCTGGAGGGTACACGGCACGCCTGGGGCCACACGGCAAGGTCCGGGGAGACGATGTTAGTGCGCAGGCCTGGGGTTCTGCCTTTATCGGGGTCCAGGGTACGGTGTCTAGGGTTTCATAGGATCACTCTTTCTTCGGAATTTAAAACTTAAGAGCGAGAAGGGAAAGACCAGCGAACAGTCAGCTACTAAGTCAACCAGAGAGCACTAAAAAAAAAAAAGGAACTTCCGGGGTGGGGCGGCTTGGCTCCTTATATAGCCCTGTGTCTGGCAATGTGTTGATTTGAAATAGCTGTCTTTGAAGAGGATGGCGCAGCAATCAAAAGCTTAATGTCAGGCACTTGAGTTACAATGAAAAACAACTACAGGTGCTGAAACTACAGATCCTTTCTCGATCCTTCCCTTGCCTCTCCATGATCTGCTCAAAGCCTACCTTTCCTTTAAGGATATTGCTGTCACTTTCAGAAAGTCTTTGTAAACCTGAGGCCTCTCACCTCCACTGTGACCCCTGTCCCCCAGAATACTTTATACTTCTTTCAAGACACTTATTCTAGTTACTGAAGAGTATACTTAAACACAAACCGTAACTTCCCCTCTAGGTTAAAATTTATATGAGGGCAACCTTAATTTCTTTATCAGTCCGCATTCGCTGTGTGGCAAAAGACTCCAATATCTTAGTGGCTTATAACAAGAAGCATTTATTCTCCTGCTCTTATGTGCCGGTTAAAAACAAATTAGCGCATCTAATCGGAGCTCTGCTAGGGAGTTGTGCTTCAGGTTAGTGGGATTCAGCTGTACTCAGAGGCACTCTAGTGTTGGGCTTGGATCTGGCTCCGTGCATGTTCCTTCTCTGGTCTGGGGAGAAGGGGAAATACTTAAGCGACCTGATTCACATAGCAGATCAAAAGACACAGGAGAACTCCAGAGATCACATGTCAAGCTTCTGCTCCCATTGCATCTATTAACAACTCGTTTGCCACGTCACATGGCCAAGACCAAAGTGAAGGGAAGGTACATCCACCCACCGCATACCATTACACCAATATAGATGTATAAGTCTATTATAGGAGAGTGAAAAATTGGAAGCTTTCATTCAACTGACCTAGGTATTCCTCCTGATGATATCCTTATCCTTCCCCCATCCAGTATAAGAAAAATGGTTAGAATATGGCCTTCTGTGTATTAGGTGGTCAGGAGAGAATTGACTTAATCTCTCTTCTTCACCATACTTCCTTCCCTGGGATAGTTGTCCACTTCCTGATTATTCAAAACATGTATTCCCTTTATCATCCACATACACACACTTACCTATGCTTCAATTTAGCTTTCAGTTCATTTGTGATTTTTAAAAGTTATCTCCAGCATATACATTTTACTTCCCCCAGAGAAGTCATGAATTCCTAAAAGAAAACTCTGCTTCATTTACTTGTTCCAAGACTCCCACGTAGTGTCTAGCTGAGGGCTGAATAAAGTGGATACCCAATAAGTACCCAATGACTGCTATTTCCCATTAAAAAGCATGGCTCTTCTTCTCTGGGAATTTTCTGAATGTGTTTCCTGTCTTACTATACAGAAAACATCAATAGTGCTCATCTCATTACAAGCCTGAGTGTCAGCTTTAGCTGTATTTTATTTAAAGGTGAATAATGATACATAAAACCTTGAGAAGTGCCTTGAGAAGCTGATGGGTGACACTTCCTGTCAAACTGAGCTTGTTCTGTCAGAGTAACTGACACTGTTCTTGAAATTCCTGCTGATAGAAAGCATACCTGTGCTGTTGGGGAATTAAAGGAGTCCTTCCTTTCTTGTAACAAGCCATTGGTGATAATCTAATGCTACTATTTTTTTGGTTGTTGGACACTGGTATTGAGTTGTTGAGTGGATGCAAGGCAGCAAGGAAGCTTGGGGGTGGGAAGTGTGCTACCACTGCACTTGGTTACATGCTATAGGGTGAAATTGAGGGCAGAAAAAGCTCTCCAACACACTCAGCTGCAAGGTAATATCATCTCCTTGACTTCATTATTACTCATAGATATGCCTCTGACAGGTTAATAAACATTGCAAACAGCTTTGGCATTGTAGTTCATGCAATTAAGAAGCATGACACTAGAAATTACTCTGAACAAGTTTCTTAAAGATCTCCTGCTGGTTTCATCCCATAGCAGGTGACTGAGTCATGCTCTGGCTTCATCATCAGATCAGGTGACCCCAAACGTATTGCCAAAATCATCACTTTGGCATGTATATGAAAATAAGTGGCACGCCATAAGCCAGAGGAAAAGAATCAGATGGGTGCAATGCTCTCAGCAATAAATCAAGGTCTCCTGCCCAAAATGACTTAAGTAGACTATAATACAATAATGTTATATAATCCTATGACTACCATGGAATCAGAGAGAGAGAGAGATTTAATGAATGAGTTTCTGCTCACTAACTTCAAAGCTTCAACAGGACAAACTCTATAAGCATCTTTACGTTTAGGGAGATTCTAGAAATCATGGTAGAAACTATACAGGACTTTGTGCTGCAGACTTTGTGTTTAAGTCATGGTGATACTGGGGCAAGACAATTAATCTCTCTGGGCCTCTATTATCTCATCCATAAAATGGAAAATAATCTCACCTGCTTCCTCCTAGTGTTGTTGTGAGGGTTACATGATGTCATATTTTGAAGTGATCCTGCAAACTAGAAATAATCACATAGAGGCCAATGATTAAAATGCTACATTTTATAGGAGAGGCAACTCAGGTTCAGAGAGACTGATTTTCCCAAAGCAAACAATTATTGTTATCTGTAGGTCCTTATGGAATAACAGTACTAAAAATATCTAGTACTTAGTTGAAATTTACTATGTGACACATACATATTCTTTTTTTTTTTTTTTTTTTTTTTTTTTTGCGGTACACGGGCCTCTCACTGCTGTGGCCTCTCCTGTTGCAGAGCACAGGCTCCGGACGTGCAGGCCCAGTGGCCATGGCTCACGGGCCCAGCCGCTCCGCGGCATGTGGGATCCTCCCGGACTGGGGCACGAACCCGTGTCCCCTGCATCGGCAGGCAGGCTCTCAACCACTGCGCCACCAGGGAAGCCCAACACATATTCTTAAGCATTCTATGACATATTAATATATCTAATTTCCTCAGAAACAAACTATGAGGTAGCTACTGCGGTCCCCATTTTCCAGGTATAAATCTCAGAGAATTTCAGTAATTTGAGGTAATACAATTAGCAAATGGTAGAGCCAGTATTTAAACCAAGAGGTCTAGTTTCAAAGTAATATTGCTTTTGCAGATATGCCATATCTGCTTTAATCAATTTGCAAGAGTTTACTGAGTCTCTATTATGAATGTTAAAGTAGTCCTTTCCACTTTCTAGAAGCCCTAATTGTTCTTTCTCTTTTAGATCTTCCCATAGAGATTTGGAGGAGGTAATAGTTTGTTTTGTTGTTTTGTTTTGTTTTCCTCATGACTCTATCAGTTTGATGAGTATTATATCTGAACAATGTATCCAGCTGATTCATGACCCAGCAGCCTTCTATCAGCTGAATCTGAGCTGATTCATATAGCCTGTGAATCATTCAAACTGAACCCTGACTTCTCCTGCCATAAGGCACCTTAGAAATGAAGGACACTTACCTTGCCACTTTCATTTGAGTCCTGACATGAAATTAACTAGCAGGTTCAGCTCAGTGACAGCTCTAGCAACTGCCCTGCATTACAAATATGTATGTGATTTCTAAGTAAGTCTTAGTGACGATCTGCCCCTGGTAAAAAATCATTGTTAGTCTTTTTAAAATGAAGAACTTTCTCGTGTGTGCTCTTTCTAACTTCCTCTCCCTAACTCTCATACATACAGAGGAAATTTCTTGAAGTGTCTTGCTTGTTGACTAAAAGAACTAGGCTTCATCCTACAGACGAACTCTAACTTCGTCTGAAATATATTTGCAATATAACCTGCCTTTTGGTGGGGGAAAGGCTCTCATCATTTAGCCCATGCCTGTACATTGCTAAAATAAATGAGTGAAAATATAAGGCCAGAGAGAAATAGTTCTGCGCTTTTGCTTATAAAGCTGAAGATTGTCAGGAAATCTTTCAGGACATTGTATCTCTATCTCTTTTATGCAGACACATGGATTACACATTGGTTACAAAAAGTCAAATGCATAGTTATAACTTCCCCTGCTACTACTGCAGCATAGGCTAGGCTTCTGAGAGATAAGCATACAGAGAACATTATATAATTGTTATAATTTTATTTGCTTGACAAAGAATGGAAATGTAGATATCAAAGTGGCACCAAGTGGCTACTTTTCAGATTAACCATGACATTTTGGCATAGAGCCACACGTATATGGATACCCAAAGCTGTTAATTCCTTCATACACCGTATTTGTGTTTTCGTTGAAAATCTAAATGTGCCAAGCTTCCCAGGTAAGGCTCATACCTGTAGTGAATTTCTGTTGTCTTCACCTAGCCAAAGTTTTCATCCTTTTTTGGAACAAGATCACAGCTTTTATATGAGGAATCACCTTTTCCTCCACTGTATATGGTATTGGTGGGACTTTCAATCAGAGAGCCCTGTGTGCCCTTTGGGGACCCAAGTCAGGCAAGACTAACTCCCTGTCCCTGGAATTTGTCTCTTGAGAGGAATACAAGGACAAGAAATGTACAGAGGTGATCAGTCCCAACTATGGATATCTAAACCAACTCTCCTCCAAGATTTATTATCTCTACTGAGATTCTGTCCATTCTAAGATCCATTTATTCAGTTAACTACTTTATGTCCTTGAGCTGCTTTGAGTCTTCTTTTGACTTTATCTACATTGCTTGTGCCAAGTTTAAAAAAAATTCAGACTTACTAAGGAGGGGCTTTATTCAAAACGATTACTGCAAGGGATAGAGAGGTACTATTACAATAAGGAGAGTGCTCAGGCCTTAAGATATGCAAGTGTTCTCAAAGGTTGGACAGAGTTCTTCTGTAGGGAGAGGAATAAACAAGTTTAGAAAAAAAACTGTTGTAGAAAAGTGGGGTGAAAGTGTGGTTTGATGGATTGTAGATCAGAGAATGTTTTACTCTGAGACCAGCCTGTTCCCTGAGAGCTGTTAAGGAGAAGTTGTTTGTAGGCTCCAGCTGAGGGTGAGTCAAAGTTCAGGGGCCTGGGGGGAAGGAAAGAAATTTAACCAAATTTGATTAAAGAGCATGTTGTTCCAATTGATCACTGGGGACAAGCATTTGAGTGAATCATTTAGGAGGCAAAAAGAATGGGAATTTGGAGGGTCTGTATCTGGTCTTGTCACAAGTAAACTAGAAGGGCATCCATGAGTCTATTTAAGTCATATCGGGAAGGATAGTTCTTTGTAGTAAGCTGTTTCCCAGGACATAAAAGAGTTAGAGGGTTTCTTAAATTTCAGCCTTTTCCAGAATCCCAGGGCTCCAGTAAAGTTGAACATTGTTAGTTTCTATTGCCTGCAACAAAAGAGTTCAAAATCATGTACTACTTCAATTCCCAGACTATTTGATCTAGAGTGTCTTTAATTTCTTATGTCATCTGATGCCTGATGCAGGCAGGCAGGAAGGAAGGAAGGAAAGAAGGAAGGAAAAAAAGAGAAAGGGAGAGAGGAAGGAAGGACGATGGAAGGCAGAAAAGAAGGAAGGGAGGGAGGAAGACGAGAATGTTTACCCTAACCATGTGATGAAAGCGGGAGAGAATGATGATTCCACCCTGGGCTCATATGAGAAAAGGGTGTACTACTCACAACCTATAAATATTTAAACCTGCAAAGGCAAACAGAGACTCATATTACTACTCTACATGTTTTATCCAGCCTGTGAAACCTTTGGGGACATTCTGACCATCTATCTCTTCAGTGCACCTCAGAGAGAGCTGCCAGAAGTCTGCCTTGCACATTCATTCTGGTGCAAGAACTGCATACACAGGATATAATGAATTTTCCCAAATGCCTCATCCTCCAAAATAAGAAAAGAAAGTACATGAAGTGTGAGCTACATTGATAATAAAAAGAGCTTCTCTCTTGACTTCATTTCCTAGTTTCTGCTGCTAAGCCTTGCACAGAGGCTATTGGAAACTTCTAGGTATCGTTCCAAATATGATTGTGTGCTAAGATAACCCCTAAGAAAACCTGATGGACCCACTGCGAAAAGATCCATAATCACTCTAGGAACAAAATTAAGACCATTGAACACATTTCCTTCCTTGAAATAAAGTATAACACAGTTCAATACCTTCATTGAAAAAGACAAGAATATAAAAATCTCATCCCCTTCACTTTGACCATCACTTTGGATATCTTTATTACGGAAATTACTCAGCAAAGAAGACTTGGAAAGAATATTCAAAGAGCCACATAAAGTCAATATGTTTTTAAAGGAAAGGAAAATAATCACACTTGGCTTGAAATACCTATGAATTCCTCATTAAGATCTTGAAAGTACATAATAAATTCCCACTTTTCCCCTAGGACATGACTCGGTTGTTACAGGCTTATAATTGTTCATCACCTCTTTATGCCTATTTTAACATCTTTATGTCTGTTTTAGGGAGTCCCATCATGAACAACAGTCTGCTTCTCTTAAAGTACCTTCTTTACAGAGCACATCACTTCCATTCACCTGCTCTTGGACCATGTGTTAAATCCAACTAAATCAATTTTAACAAGCCCCATCTTCAATTGTGAAGAAGCAGTTAGCACTCAGTGATGTCACCCAAATTCCGGTAATTGTGAAGCAAAAGTCTTCCATCTTTCCTCACAGGTTTTAAAATTCTGACAACTTGGCATCGTTACTGATCCATTTGCAAATGGAATTTAATTTGTCTGTTTAAAAAGTCACAGTTTTCCTAAGTTGTTTGAGTTATATAAGAAAAAGAAATATCCTGACACTCAGAAAAATCTATGAAATATCTTGGCTCTTATGAAACTCCTGCCAGAGGCATTCTGTAATGAGGATGGGGGCCAATTCTAAGAGAATGTGATGTCTGATTGACAGGAATTCTCTCTCTTTTCTTTCACATTCTACCCTGATCTGTCTTGCCTAGGTAAAGGATCTTTTCACTACTCTCTTTTTAGTTTTCTGTTTCCTTAATTCTGGTCTCGTTACATTACGCAAATCCTCACCTTGCTGAATTTGTTGCCTATTGGACCACATGCTGAAATAATCAAAACCCCTCCATGTTTCAGTGTCAGAGTCTTTTTATCTTCTTCTTTACTGAATCCCTCCAATGTCACTTCAGGACACAGATCTTTCCTATGACAGGAAGTCTCCCCTCTCATCCCAGCCTCTCCGATATAAAATGTCGTCAGAATGACAGTGAGCTCTGAAAATTTGATGTCTTTCATTATTTAAGAGACCTGTTCATAAAGTTCCTATTATTATGAAGAGGAGATAAATTTGGTTTCAATTTGGGGATGGATTTCAAGTTGTCTCAACTCCACATCTAGGGAAAATGGCCCAGGTTATAAAAGTAGATCCCTATGTTTGTATATACTTTCATTGGAGGAGTCCATGTTGTATCATGGATAAATGCAATGATGACTTTCTATTTTTAGGGGGAGAAAAAGAAAAGCCATGCTTTCTTTTCTTTGAAAGACAGTAGAAAAAACATTTTTTAATGTGTTGACCCTTAGAAGGGAAGTAGGAAAAATGCATTACACATTTGAAGATTATTGGGTGTTAAATACTTATTGTCAGGGAGAGACTAGAAAATGGAGGGAAGGGTAAAGAAACACAAAGGTGACTTAAAAGTCTCAACTTCAAAGGCAGTAACATTCCAGTAGGAGAAAATAAAGAAAATTTTAGAAGTAAAATAAAGGTTCTCTTGAAAATTCTTAAAATTTTTAGAGACTCTTTGGGTGAAGTAAAGAAAGACAAGGACAAGTTCTCCTGAGAAATGTTTGTCTGTATATTTTCTAGGTCTCCAAGTCTTAAAATATCTTCCCTCCTCACTTATCCTGAAACCATCTGAAATTCCATTAATTAAATATACTTTGGATTAGTTTTTGAAAAACAGAAGTGCCTTTGTAGCAGCACTATTTACAATAGCCACGGCATGGAAACACCTAAATGTCCTTCAACAGACGAATGGATAATGAAGATGTGGCATATATATATATATATACACACACAATGGAATACCACTCGGCCATTAAAAAGAATGAAATAATGCCATTTGCAGCAACATCGATAGACATAGAGATTATCATACTAAGTGAAGTCAGAAAGAGAAAGACAAATACCATATATCACTTATATGTGAAATCTAAAATATGCCACAGATGAACTTATCTACAAAACAGAAACAGGCTCAGAAATATAGAGATCAGACTTGTGGTTGCCAAGGGGGAGGGAGGGATTGGGGAGGGAAGAATTGGGAATTTGGGATTAGCAGATGCAAACTATCATATATAGGGTGGAAAAACAACAAGGTCCTACTGTATAGCACAAGGAACTATAGTCAATATTCTGTGATAAACCACAATGGAAAAGAATATATATTTGTATAACTGAGTCACTTTGCTGTACAGCAGAAATTAAACACAGCATTGTAAATTAACTATACTTCAATAAAATTTTTTTAAAAACCAGAAATGCCTTGGAAGAGTTCTCATTTTATCAATAGTTCTGAATTTAGCATCAGTTTATTTTTCTTTAATAAATAGGTTAGACCAGAAGTACCAAGGAGATAGAATGTGGGAGGGGTATAAATTCCTGGAGCAGAAAGTATGTTAGGATCGAAGGGAGGCAAGGGTGGGAGTCACAGTGGAAGGTTTAGGGACATATCAAGCCTGGGGAGAACAGTAGAAGGTGAGAGACCTATAGAGACACCGGATGCTTCCGGGACAACGCTTCTTGTTCAGTTTGCCTGGAGTCGGTTATCCGCTCTGGAAGTGGGGAGAAACCGTACTCTCTGCCTTTAGGTGTTTTCTCTTTATTTGCTTTGCATCTTCCTTCTCCTTCACTTTCACCTTGACCTCTCCTCTTACTCTTTCTCTTCTTTTCACTGCCTTGATTCCTTGATTCAAAGACTCAACCACCAAACCAGTATTCTATCAACTCAGTTGCATTGTAAGTTTAATCAGTTCTGGGTCCTGGCCTGAGGAAGGAACTATCATTCTGAAGAAAATGTATTAAGAATTAGCAATACCCAAGTTACAACCACATTTTGGAACAAAAACAGCGTGTAAATTGGGTCCTGAATCCTTCTGCACTTGAAGGCACCGGTTATGCATCTTCCGGCTACACTGATCCTGACAGAATGATTTTCCCAAACACAGCTGACTCTGGATGGTGCGGGCCTCCTTGGTGCCTCAGCTCCAGGACAAACATGATGGAAAATGATTGACACATAAGAAAGAAAATACACTTTGTTCCTTTCCCTAATTACCACAGCTTTGACTGTATTTCTGTTGATTATACCCATTCAGAAGTAATCATGTTAGTATCACTGTATCACAGATACTTCCCTGTTTTCATTTTACTGAATCCGCTTGGACTTCATCCAAAATACTTTCTATTCTTGATCACTTCATTAAAACCACAAAAGACCATGTTCAGGGCTTAAATCCTCTGCCCTTAAAGTTTGTGCATGAATATGATGGCCCCATAGACTGCCCAGAGCCCTTACCCTTACCCTTACAGAGAAGCAAATCAGTGGAATAGAGTTTTTCCTTTCTAAACATGGTTTTTCCTTTTCCACATGGTGTTCGTTACTCGGTGGGTGTGTGGCTGTTCTTGAGTTTACCATGTGATGGTGGTTAAATAATAACTGATGACTTATCAAGGTTCAAATACCTGTCATTTAAATCACACTATAGATACAAAGATATAAAATGCCCCAAACTCCAGAACTACAGTTATGTTCTACACACACACATATATATATATATAAATGGAATATTACTCAGCTACTAAAAAGAATGAAATAGTGCCATTTGCAGCAACATGGATGACCTAGAGATTAGCATACTAAGTGAGTCAGTCATAGAAAGACAAATATCATGTAATATCACTTATATGTGGAACCTAAAAAAAAAAAAAAGGATACAAATGAACTTATTTGTAAAACAGACTCACAGACGTAGAAAACAAACTTATGGTTACCAAAGGAGAAAAGTTGCCAGGGAGGGATAAGTTAGGAATTGGGGAGTAACATATACACACTACTACATATAAAATACATAAATAAAAAGTACCTACTGTATAGCACAGGGAATTTTACTCAATATTTTGTAATAAGCTATATAGGAAAAGAATCTGAAAAAGAATATATATATTTGCTGTACACCTGAAACTAACACAACGTTGTAAACCAACTATATTTCAATCAAAAAGAAAAGAACAGTTCCCAAATAATGACTGGTGGAAGTTGGTGTATAAATAGTCCAATTTCCCTACCTCTAGGTTGGGATAACTCTGAGGCCATGGTCTTCACTGTTTCCAGAGTTCCCCAGAAGGAGAAAACTCAATCTTGGAAACAATTAATTATATGTCCTTTATTCACTTCCTTCCCTTTTCCTTCTCACTTCCCTCATTTACCTGCTAAACTAATTGCTCACTAATCTTTGTTTCAGGCTCTGCCTCTGTGAGACTACAGAATAAGATAGATCCTTTTAACCAGCTCCACTGGTGGAGTTTAAGGATACCAAATAAAATCTCCTCCCTTTCTGCTTCTCCTCTCAATGGGTTTCGTATTTCTATGTGGAATTTAATATCTTGCAGCGTCCTGTAAATAAAGATTAAATTAATTCCACCCTTTAAAAAAAAAAAAAAAGGACTTCCCTCATGGTGCAGGGGTTAAGAATCCGCCTGCCAAGGCAGGGGGCATGGGTTCAAGCCCTGGTCCGGCAAGATCCCCCATGCAGCAGAGCAACTAAGCCCGTGTGCCACAGCTACTGAGCCTGCGCTCTAGAGCCTGCGAGCCACAACTACTGGGCCCATGTGCCACAACTACTGAAGCCCACGTGCCTACAGCCCGTGCTCTGCAACGAGAGAGGCCACCGCAGTGAGAAGCCTGCGCACCACAACAAAGTGTAGCTCCCACTTGCTGCAACAATAGAAAGCCTGTGCACAGCAACGAAGACCCAACACTGCCAAAAATAAATAAATAAATAAATTTATTTATTAAAAAAAAAAAAGAAGTTCTGAAAGCAATTGTTGTTATAAGAGAAACAATCATATAGAGGCCATAAATATTTTTATTGCTGATAAATCTGATCACCATCTGTGGGCAAGTGCCCCCTCTGGAATTTTTTAAAAGCTGCTTTTTTCCTATTCACATAAAGAAAACATATCTGTGCTAGAAAAAGAGGAAATGAAGAAATCTCACCTATATTCACCTTCAGACAGATTTGACTATTGGTATTTTAGCTTATATCACTACCTATCTATTTAGCTGAGGTCTTTTCAGCCATCTCAAACTTCACAATATATTTTTCGCTTTGATTCCTTGTGTTTCACACTCTTCAATGTGCCATATATTAACCAAGCATTCATATAATGGCTCTGAAGAGTACAGAAGAATATTAGGTAAGATATGGCATTTCAATACAGTCAACTAGACATGATATAGAAACTCATAAAATGGCATTAAAATGGCATAAAGGATGTTATTAATTAACACATTTAATAGACAGACATCTATAAAGACCAGGGTGCTTAAGAAAGACTTCATGGAGGAGATAAAATTGTTTCCCTTATTGACTGAATTAATAAAATTTTAGAAAATAGCTTTAGAAAATAAAGAGTAAAATTAAAAACCACTGGAACAGTCTTCTCAGAGAAAGAAAACTTGGACTTGCTAAAAAATAAGAAAGGGCAATGGTTTGAATACATAAGAACCAACTATGAAAGCATTTGTGAATGTTTATTGAGCCTCTACTGTGGAGGCACTGGTGAAGTTTATATAAGGTGGCTAAAAGCTACTTTTTCTCTGCCTTCAAAAATCTTACGTTTCTATGGGAGAGAAAGATGCCTAAGGAAATAGTAATGCCAGTGATAATTATGTGACAATGGGGCTTCCTTGGTGGTGCAGTGGTTAAGAATCCGCCTGCCAACGCAGGGGACATGGGTTCGAGCCCTGGTCCGTGACGATCCCACATGCCGCGGAGCAACTAAGCCCTTGCACCACAACTACTGAGCCTGCGCTCTAGAGCCCACGAGCCACAGCTACCAAGCCTGCCTGCCACAACTACTGAAGCCCGCACGCCTAGAACACGTGCTCTGCAACAAGAGAAGCCACCGCAGCGAGAAGCCCGCGTACTGCAACGAAGAGTAGCCCCCGCTCACTGCAACTAGAGAAAGCCCACGTGCAGCAATGAAGACCCAACGCAGCCAAAATTAAAATAAATAAATTTATATAAAAAAATTATGTGACAGTGTAAGAAAGGCTATGGTCAAAACACCTTTGAGTGCTATGAAAATGCCAGGAGGTGAGGGACTTGCTCTGCCCAAGGAATGAAAGGGGCTTTCTTCACAAAGGAGGTCAAGGAAAGCCACTAGTTAAAACATTTCAAAAGCTGGTAGCATTACTTCTTTGTGTGGGTTTGGCATCCATTCATCCACAGACGAATACCTGCACCCTGATTTTCTAATAGAAAACCATCCTTCTTGTACTTTCATCCCAAGTTTTGACAATGACCTGTGCCTGGTCAATTAGACACACTCCATGTCATTCAGTTGGAGTAACTGATTCAGTTATGGGCCTGACATCTGTCGATGAAATGCAGGTGTGGGAATTACTGGCAATGCTCAGCTGATAAGATAAAATCCTGGAGCTGGCTGCATGTACCATGTCCGAGTGGGAGCCTGCCCAAGAAAACAGGATAAGAGGAGGACAGAACTGATATATGGAGAGAAATAGACTAACCTCAATGATTCCTTGAGGTCTTGAATGTAGCTGTGAATAAAGAAAACCCCAATACTGGGCTTTTCAGTGACATGATTTTGAGAAGGGAAGGTGTGCAAGAAATTCCCTTTTGTTTAAGCCCCTTTGAATTGGGTTGCATTCAATTAAGAGTAGGAAATGCTTTGTTATAAGGAATTGACGTTTGTGTTATTCTCGATGAGATAACATTAGCCCCAAGTGAACAAAGAAAGACACTTTCTAAGAGAGAACCTATAGTTTTAACAGACTGTGATCAGCAACACCTGGCATGTGGCAGTATATTCTGCTTTTATAGCACACCTACAAAGAACAAGACCCTTTTCATTTCTAATTCTGTGAGTCATCATCGCTAAGCTGGTATTGTTTACGCTGATAAAAACACTCTTAGGGACCCTGTATGCTTCATCTGTTTTGTTTCAGGCACAGGATTTGTTTTTGCGCCTGTAATTTCCCTTATTTTCATTGACACGCCAGCGGTGTTAGAGATGGATTGGTGTGATACCATTTATTGGTACCTTCTGAAATGAAAGCTGCCACCTAATTACTGGTGAGAAGGTGCCTACTTGTGGAATTGCTAGTTGCAGCAAAATAGAGATGGGTTTTACTTCATCTCCCTCTTCAGTAGGCTATTGGTCTCATCATAGAAGGTGGAAGCTACTTTTTGTTTTTTAAGGGGACAGGATAAATATATAACTAAGAAAGGATCTGCATGTTTTAAGTGATAGTAGAACTGAAAATTGTTACTGAACCAGAAACCTACCAAGTACTAATAATACTGGTTAAAAAAAAAATGAGTGAAGATAACAGAAAGTATTTGTTACTATCAAATAGAAAGGGTTGTTTTTGTTTTTGTTTTTTTGCGGTACGCAGGCCTCTCCCGTTGCGGAGCACAGGCTCCGGACGCGCAGGCTCAGCGGCCATGGCTCACGGGCCCAGCTGCTCCGCGGCATGTGGGATCTTCCCGGACCGGGGCACGAACCCGTGGTCCCTGCATCGGCAGGCGGACTCCCAACCACTGCGCCACCAGGGAAGCCCTAGAAAGGTTTTTTACCCTGATAATAAATCCTGCTTGGGAAGCGTAAAAGTGCCTTAAGCTACCAACACCATCTGGTTAGTTCAATTAAACAATTGGTTATTTTAAGAGTAACTAGATCAACAGCTGCTATTAAAGGCACACTGGTATAAACTGGTTGTAGTAGGTTGTGGGGACAAAGATTCTGACATTATTCACTTGAAGGATGATTTTTCAAGAGGGCTGGAGAATGAAGCCCAATTGAGTGTAACTGTATAAAAAAATGATTATACCAGCACCAGCTTCATTATCATAACCCAGGAATGTGCTCACTGTAAACGGGGCTACAAAGTAAATTAGAGGTCAAAAACGCTAAGTAACAACACCCATTGGATTTATTCCCACTGATTGCTAACTAGTTGTGTAAAACTGGTTGCATAGGAATTCATGAGTTCAACTGCTTCTTTTGTGTGTGTTTGCTTTGTTTTGGCATAGGTCTCTTTTTTGGAAGGGAAGCGTTGTGGCCTTGCAGCCACAGACAATGGAGAATTTAGTCACGCCAAAAATAAAGGTCATGATAAGGAGCACAATTTTACAATTAATATAACCATAATCTACTGTCAATAACCATTACAATTGCTAGGCTACTTGTGGCTGTACGACAAAGCTTAACCAAAAAGAAATGCAGCTTTCCAAACAACAACAACAAAAACACATTTTTCAATGAAACAGGAAAGGAAAATGCAGAGGGTTGACCCTTACAGGTATTTCGAGAAGGGAGCAAAGCCTGTGCTTCGCTGGAATGAATTAGGCCTCATGCACAATCAAGTGTATCCTTTATCGTCTGCCTTTTCCTGACCAAATCTTGAGCCAACAGTAAAGGAAGAGGTAGTAGGTATTCTCTGCTCATCATTGTCAGAGTTGTCCTATTTATGGAATTACAGAGTTCCTATTTGGTTTTGATTAATTCCCACATTTCCAACTGCCTGCAAGACAGCTCTGCTCTGAATACCTCCAACAGAGCATGGTCAGATTGAATCCACCACAAATCAAGCACAATTTCACCACAAATCATCTCCTCCCTGAGACCTCCCTAGTGTTCCTCATGACCCCCCTATTTAGGAAACATTAATCTAGACTTCTTTATTCCTTCCCATTCAATCAACCTCTGCTTCTTAACAGTGAAGTAGACTCACCAAAACTGCTGAATCTGTATTCTCCTTTACACTTCTGCTCCCACCACGATAATTAAGAGTCTCAGAATTTCATAGCTAGAAAGCATAAGTGAGCTCTGATTTCCTCTCTGTTTTTCCAATCCATTGAACGTTCCACTGCTGCACTTCTGGGCACATGTGTACTGCCCTTGCTCAAAGCCTCCTGTGGCTCCATGTGCAAAGGTATTAGGTCTAAAATAAATAATCTGGGGAAAGGCTGGTTAGTGCACCAGTATGACATTGACAGGCTTCTCACCACCTTCTTTGCCTTCTGTCCAAGTTTTGACATCGTTTTCTTAAAATCAGTAAAGAATGTTTAAGATGCATGTACACCTATAATTCCCTTCTAGAGCTGTGTTAAACTAGACACATCGAAAATAAACAAACAAACAAATAAATAAATAAATAAGAAAAAGGCTGGATAATCCTTCCATATTATTTATGGGACAATAATAATTCCAACCAATTACAGTACTTACTCTTTGCCAGATAACGCTCCAAGAGCTTTACTTATATTAACTCATTTAATCATCACAGCTCTATGTAATGAGTGTAATAAAGGAACAATAACACAGTTCCCTCGCTCCATTGTGAGATTAATCTCTCTAAATCAAAGCCCAAAGTATAGCTCTCACCTCTGAAAACCTTAAATATCTTTCTATTGATTTATATTAAGTTCCACTACCTAACCTGGAAATGAGAGCCCTGCATGTTCTGAATCTAATCTAACTTTCCTACCTTAGAAACTTCTACTCCATTAGTACAATTCCAGCCATAGGCCTCCATCCCTAAACACAACCCACGCTTTCCCACTTCCACACCTTTTTTTTTTGCCCACACTCTTCCTTCTGCTCTCCCAGATCTGCAAAATGAAATTACACCCAGCCTTCAGCTACCAGGATTTGTTACCAGTTGTTTTTCTGAAGAGTTTAATTAACCCAGCTATATGTGATCTCTCCACCCTCAATACCTAACATACTGCTGCAAATCTTTTAACATGTACTACTTTACAACACTCCCTCTTGAAATGTAGCAACTTATGAATATATTTTTTTCTCCATTGTGGTGAAAATTCACTGACGACACATCTGTGCCATTTTCATCTTTCTTTTGCAGAGGGGAATAAGTTGATGAATATAAAACGATTAGAACAGTGCCTGCTATATGGTAAATACTCAATAAATGTGAGGTATTATTAGCTAGGAAAACTACTGAATTTTCATGAGAGATCCAGCAGCGCCATAGTGCCTTGAGTTAAGTATTGTTATTCCTATTTTCTAAGTGAAGAAGCTGCAACTCAGTAGGCTAAATGACATTCCCATATTTTTATATAGCAAGTAGTGGTGGTGCAAGCAAGGTTGGGAACCCAGATTTTTTTACTCTAAAGCTAATGCTCACTTTATTTCGCTGTCAGTCAACACTCAGTTCTGGGCGCTCATTTATTAAATTAATTACTGGATTCTGAGGCTAAAATCAGGATTAATAGGTTGCTAATCCAAATCTTTAAGGTCAGGCCAAATTTGGCTTTTGCTGCTTTTGGTTACCGTAAGGGTTATGGGACCCAATTACAATGTGCATGTATGTTGAGGGGAGGTACCTGATCCAAGCAATTTTCAGCAACACCCACTGAGGGTCCTACAACTTAATTCTGACACCATCTGCCTGGAGGTAGCATCAGATTCTACAGGTTAAGGGCTCAGTCCCAGAAGACTGTCCCCCCCACCCCCATAAGACAGAGTCAAAATCCCAGGTTGTTACCTGTGCTTCTAACCAACTGGCTACAGATTGGAGGTTCCAAGGATATCCTCCCTGGATTCGATTATTTTGCTACAGCAGTTCACAGAACTCAGAGAAACGTTTTATTTACTAGATTACCAGTTTATTATGAAAGGATATGACTCAGGAACAGTGAGATTGAAAGAGATGCATAGGCTGAGGTGTGGGAACAGGGGACACAACTCCCACACACTCTCTAAGTGTGGCACTTTCCCCAAATCTCCATGTTTTCACCAACCCAGAAACTCTCCCAGGCCGGTCCTTGTGATTTTTATGGAGGGTTCATTACTTAGGCATGATTGATTAAATCATCAGCCATTGGAGATTGATTCAACCGCCAGCCCTTCTCCCCTCCCCGGAAATCAGGGGGGTGGGACTGAAAGTTCCTACCCTCTAATCCCTTGGTTGGTTCTCCTGGAAACCAGCCTGATCCCAGGATGTGATCCAACTTCATTAACATAACAAAAGACACCTTTGCACTCTCCACACTTAGGCAATTCCGAGGGTTTTAGGAGCTCTCAGTCAGAAACAAAACCAAGACTAAATATATATTTCTTATTATAAATCACAATGTCATAGTTATAAATAGAATTTTACTGGGATAGAGCACTACCTATTTGTTTACATATTGTCTATGGCTGCTTTCATAGCTGCATACTTCTAACAGAGTCCAGCAGTTGTGACGCAGCCTATGACATTTCCCACCTGGCCCTCTACAGAAAAATATTGCTGACCTTTGGTCTCTGTCAGTGATTCCCAACTCTGGTGCATATCAGAACCACCTACCATGGGGTCCTTCATCTAGAGATTCTTATCATGTTGTTCTGGAATAGAAACTTGGGCATTTGTGGGTTTTAAAAGCCTCTCAGGTGATTCTAATATGCAGTCAGGCTTAAGAATCACTGGCTAGGGAATGCTTTTACAAACTGTGATGACCATCAAAACCACTGGATACAAAATTAGAAAATACGACCAAGTCACAATTCAGAATTTTATAATATGCCTGGTTGGTAAAGATACTGGCATGATTTACTCAGTGATTGCATGAAGCTCACAGTGTATAAGCACTAATTTTCTGGCTCTGATGACAAAGCCATTGGAAAGAGGAGACAGAAGCCTCATGGTAAAGGCTAGGACGATTCTAACACTTACTTGATTTCCCTAAACAAAACTACATTTTATTCCAGAGGATCAGACAAAGATGGTTAATTAGAAGATCATTTGTGCCTTGATTAGAAGCCTCACTTTGTGAGAAATACAGGATGCCACTTCCATTAAACAATTGAAGCAAATGGAAAACAACTTTAGTGCACTTGTGTTGTCAATTATCTACCTAATCGGCTTACAATTGCAGCTGCTGTTGTCACATGTATCTCACAGCAAAGAATGATTCTTGAATAGCCCCCTTCCACGCACACACAACCTCTAGTCCACAGTTATGGAGAAAGGTGTATAAATCGTGCACTCACAATCATTTGGCTGTGTGTGGGTGTATCAAAAAGAGAGAGAGAGAGAGAGACTACCTAAACACTACTAAGATAAAATTCTGTAGCTTGTATTCTTCTAATTGTATATCAATGTGATGGTATATGTGAATTATGAAAAGAGATCCAAAGAGAGATTGATCTGTGAAGAGGACTCCTCTAGAGTTTTCATACTCACGCAGCTCATCAAACTTACTTTCACCCAATCCTTCCTACAGGGTTTCAGGAGTCCCTAAGGAGACAGACTACTAGAAGGAATGTCCAGAGTATGGAACAACCAGGGTCTAGCGTTCATTGTCCGGTGTCATTAGAATGGGTTATGGTAGCCAGAGAGAAAACATGCTAAAAGCTAACAGAGAGTTGAATCCTGTGTCATTGAAAAGAGAGGGGAGACCACAAAGACAATGGAGAAAGTCATGTTAAAGAAATCATGTCCTTCCCCCAATTCCTGCCAACCTGTATATGAGGAAATTTTGTTGCTCAGACGCAATGGGGAGAAGGAATCTACCCCTTCTTTCTTCTCTTAGTTGCTGCTCCCCACTGGGTGGGATAATTTATTTAATTGGCCAAACCACTCAAGTTCTACAGCCATTGGTCGTTATTTCTCTTGTAGGCAAAACTGATATGTTAAAGGCTGAATGTACCACTTGAATCTTGGAATGTAGGCCTTGCATGTGTTAGGAAACCTAGTCTAAGTTACATGCCTGCTATGTTCTTTAATCAAAACAGGCAGAAGTGAAGCTGGCTCCATTGATTTGGAATTTGGAGGGGAAATGAATGGGATTAACTATCAGCTTCAAGCCCCCAACAATACTGTTTTTGTCTTAATTACTATTCTTTCTGTGATTCTCAGCATGGGCCCTTCATAATAACCCTGTGAAGTCACTGAAATAAGTATTTATTTCAAGCCTCTTTTGAAAATTTCTGGCTATGCCTTCCTATTGTGCTCATAGGTCTGTTAAAGAATCTACTGCAATTTATTTTTTCTGCTGTCCGTCCTTCCACCATACCTCCACCAAATGTGTCTCTTTGGCAATGCACAGAACTACCCCAAACTTTGGTGTTCTGTCTCCAACAAGTTCCACCAAGCAGTATGGTTATCACTCCTAAGAAGTTTCCAGTCCCTTAACTAAGCATGAGGAGGCACACACTGGTCGTATGAGCACGCCTAGATGTAGAGAGTGGAAGAGGTGGGACTGCCAGTCTCATTCCAACATAAATGCATTTTGTTGTACATCCTACTGTGTGCTAGGCACCAGAGATACAAAAGCAAAACATCAATGGTCTCTACTTGCAGAGACATAACAGTCTAATGGCTAAAGTTCAGTGGTACATTAGTTTGACCAAACACTGGATCCTGTACAAGCCCCATTTGTGTGCTTTTTTCTCCCAATATCTGGTGCTACCGCAGAATGGCACACGGGGTACTATGGGAAGAAGGACATGCTCATAACAGTACAGCTACAGAAAAGAAATGCAGGAGCAAAAGCCGTGTGGGCAATGATCATCAGAGGATCTGCTTCTCATTCCTATTCTTCTTGGCCTTATTTTAAACAAGACGATGAAGAGGATTTTGTGAAATCTGATCCTCTTCTTTCCCAAACCACAGAACAGAAAACTACTCACATCCTATAGAACAAAGCAGCTCATTTGTCTTCATGGCAACTAATGATACAAACAGAAAAATATATAACTGCAAGTAGGAATAGAGTAGTAGAAATAAACTTTTAAAAGCAAAAATTGTGTCTGCATTTAACTGTCTTATGGAAAAATTACAAAGAATAAAAGATATGACAAGAATGGATGCAGTAGATAGCCAGAATTGGTTCAAAATACTACTGAATATTCCTTTTTACGGATGGGCCTGAAGCATCAAAGTCTCTTTAAAATGCAGCACTTGTATGAACACACTTTGCACAACATCCTGCATTATTATTTTTTCAGTATGAGAAGCACTCTTCACAGATGGGTTCTGTATTAACATACTGGAAGGCAGATGGTCATCATAATTTTAAGAACATCACAAGTTAATATTGGCCTTGGCATTCTTCAGAAGTTACAAATCACACAACTTTCAAACCTGCCAGTTAGGGCTTCCCTGGTGGCGCAGTGGTTGAGAATCCGGCTGCCAACGCAGGGGACACGGGTTCAAGCCCTGGTCCGGGAAGATCCCACATGCCACAGAGCAGCTAAGCCCGTGCGCCACTACTACTGAACCTGCGCTCTACAGCCCACGTGAACCACAGTTACTGAAGCCCACGTGCCTAGAGCCCGTGCTCCGCAACAGGAGAAGCCACTGCAGTGAGAGGCCTGCACACTGCAGCAAGGAGTAGCCCCCGCTCGCCACAACTAGAGAAAGCCTGCGTGCAGCAACAGAGACCCAACGCAGCCAAAAATAAATTAATTAATTAAAAAGAAAAAAACCTGCCAGTTTGAGTGTAAATTGTATACTTTTATGTTTTTTCAATTAAAAAAACAGCCCCCCAATTTTCTTCCTAAAAGGATTCATCAGTCTCTTATGGTTTGGAGAGATAGCAGGGAATCTAGAAGTCTGCTCAGTTTGTATTTTAGATAATTGCAATGAATATTGCAATCTTTACTTAGTCATAATCACTGAACTGATTTTTGAAATGAACTGGAAGACAACCATCGTGCTATATAGGTTTACACTATGTTGGCATTTTAACAATATGTTACTACAATTTTTATATTCTGTGTGTTTTTTTCCTGTCTATAACTTTTATTATGATACTCTTCCTATAGTTTTTTTTAACATTTTTATTGGAGTATAATTGCTTTACAATGTTGTGTTAGTTTCTGCTGTACAACAAAGTGAATCAGCTATATGTATACTTATATCCCCATATCCCCTCCCTCTTATGTCTCCCTCCCTCCCTTCCTATCCCACCCCTCTAGGTGGTCACAAAGCACCAAGCTGATCTCCCTGTGCTATGCGGCTGCTTCCCACTAGCTATTTTACATTTGGTAGTGTATACATGTCAATGCTACTCTCTCACTTCATCCCAGTTTACCCTTCCCCCTTCCCGTGTCCTCAAGTCCATTCTCCACGTCTGTGTCTTTATTCCTGTCCTGCCCCTTGGTCCTTCAGAACCTTTTTTTTCTTTTTCTTTTTTTACATTCCATATATATGTGTTAGCATATGGTATTTGTTTTTCTCTTTCTGACTTACTTCAGTCTTTATGACAGACTCTAGGTCCATCCACTTCACTACAAATAACTCAATTTCATTTCTTTTTATGGCTGAGTAATATTCCATTGTATATATGTGCCACATCTTCTTTACCCATTCATCTGTCGATGGACACTTAGGTTGCTTCCATGCCCTGGCTATTGTAAATAGTGCTGCAATGAACATTTTGGTACACGACTCTTTTTGAATTATGGTTTTCTCTGGGTATACGCCCAGTAGTGGGATTGCTGGGGCATATGGTAGTTCTAGTTTTAGTTTTTTAAGTAACCTCCATACTGTTCTCCATAGTGGCTGTAACAATTTACATTCCCACCAACAGGGAAAGAGGTTTCCCTTTTCTCCACACCCTCTCCAGCATTTACTGTTTGTAGATTTTTTGGTGATGGCCATTCTGACCGGTGTGAGATGATATCTCATTGTAGTTTTGATTTGCATTTCTCTAATGATTAATGATGTTGAGAATTCTTTCATGTGTTTGTTGGCCATCTGTATATCTTCTTTGGAGAAATGTCCATTTAGGTCTTCTGCCCATTTTTGGATTGGGTTGTTTGTTTTTTTGATATTGAGCTGCATGAGCTGCTTGTATATTTTGGAGATTAATCATTTGTCAGCTGCTTTGTTTGCAAATATTTTCTCCCATTCTGAGGGTTGTCTTTTCATCTTGCTTATGGTTTCTTTGCTTTGCAAAAGCTTTTAAGTTTCATTAGGTTCCATTTGTTTATTTTTGTTTTTATTTCCATTTCTCTAGGAGGTGGGTCAAAAAGGATCTTGCTGTGATTTATGTCAAAGAGTTCCCTATAGTTTTTAAAAATCAAGGTTTGAAATCACTGATGCTCCTTCCCTAAGGGCAGGTAAAAAGGAAAGAGAATCCAGTTGAAATCCTAACCTTGCTATTTCTCAGTTGAATGTCACTGGAAAAGTTACTTAACATCTCAGAAGATTTCTCATCTATAAAATACAGATGATACTGCTTACCTTAAAGGTTAACAAAAAGGAATACATTAATTTTACAATATTTGTTTTCATCTCTGCAAGCAACCCACATCAACAAAATCCTAGCAATGATTCACATATTCATCATTTTCCCAATTGCTCTTCTGATATGTGTATTAGTCCTTATGTTAAAAAAATAGTTTTGCTGAAAGGTATTTGGACCCCGAGAAAAATGATAGAAGCAAAATTTGTCATGGTTCTCCCGTTGAGCTCAGGTTTTAGACTTGAGATGTGACTGGTGTGGGACTGGTGTGGGAACAGTTAATAGCTGTCAAGAAACGCTGCTGGCCTCTAAATATACTCTCATTTGCCTCTGTGAATTATCTCCTAATGTTTGTTGAGAGAACAGTGCTTACCTGAAATGCTGCAGTATCATAAAATCATTCTTCAATAACAAATTCTGGGTGAAGGGAGGATATATCAGTCAGACAAGATTCTCAGGCCCTGAGGTTTAAGTGTAATCAAGTCAAGTAATCGATGGATTTTATACAGCTTATAACGGATGAATTCATCTTTCACTTAAATAACCTGAGTAGCTAAAAGCTTCTGGTAATTTTCTCATTATAAAATTCAGTTGTTTAAAGACAAACTGTTTTCTACCATCGGCCAAGCAAATTCTGTAAATCACAGCTCTGGCACCTTGTTCTTACAACCCCATATAAATACCTCCCTTTTGGAAGTAGATTTTGGATTCACAGAATATTCATTTATGTGCCTGGACACTCCATCAAACAAAAAAAAAATCTTGCATGATTAAACAGAATATATTACTCCGGCTCTGTATTTGCATAATAAATCAGGCCTACGCTGTGGGTCATCGAGTGCTAGCTACGGCATCTAACAAATTGTGCCTTTAACCTCACTCTCAATTTTCAAATTAAAATAATTTTAAAGGGATACAAAGTTTCACGATTTTGAAGTTGCAAATATTCAAGAATATGTGGACTATTTTAATATGAACATTGCAGCTATGTGATGCCAAAGCAAATAATACTATCAATTAGGGAGTTTGCGGTTTGACCTACTATGGAATGGCTGATACACCTATTTTGAGATTCAACACTATATTAGGATATTATAGATACAAACTTCTCTCACAGTCCAGACTCAAGTCTTTCAGCAATGAAAGGTCTCTGGTTATATCACTCTGTGTTCTCTCTATTCCTTGTTTAGGTAATAAGATATTGACTCTAGTTTCCTCAATGGAAGTATATACCAAGATAATTAGACTCAAGTCATAAAAACACTCATCATTAAATATTTAAATTATTAAAATATTAAAATAGAAAATAACACTGATCCAAATTTGATCTTCATTCTGTTTCAAATTACTCATTAAATGCATACTATATTAAAAAATATTATTCAGGGCCTCTGTGACAATATTGCAATGGAAATTTATTCTATATGCGGATACTTGTACACAGTGAAAAAACATTTTGAATGTAAAATACATGAACTAATAATAGTGCACCTCTAACAGTGGGTGTTTCCAAGTTGGAAGCTAAGTTACATCTTTTCAAGGTTTCAGACTTATCTGATCATGTCTGAAGATGGGTGAGGCAGGTCCTCCAGAAGCCTTTTGAGAAATAACTTATCTCAAGAGAAAAGAGAGTTGAGGAGAACTAGGTTGGTCCAAGAAAAATAGAATGATACTAAAGAGGGAGAGACATCTTGAGTAGAGAAAAATATTGATCACCTACAGTTTACAGCTCAGTCTTCATGAATTTATATCTGACAGCTGAGTAGATTGGTTAGCATTCTTAAAATCAGTAAAAAATCAAAGAGCTGTGTTACTGAACTTCGTGAAAGCATTGAGGAAATGAGGTAGTTCTACTTTGTAACCTGGGTAACGGAATAAACCACAAGTAGCGAGGTAAAACATCAACTCTCTTGGTCTTAAGTATTGGAGAACGTGGACTATGGAAGTTAGTGTGAGCAAAAACATGGACCAAAGAAAGGAGAGGACAGAGCGTATCAACAAGTGCTCGGTGGCCTCAGCTGAAACAGAGTAGAAACAAAAACAGAACAAACAAACAAAAACATATGCATGAATTCAGGAGCACGTAGGATGCCCCCTGAGACTCTGACAACTATTTAAATTGAATGACATTTTTATAACATTTTTCCTGATTTTAGAAGTAATATATAAACTGTATAGGAAAAAAATAGAAAAGGCACAAATAAAGGCAAATATAATTTACTTGTGACCTCATCAAAATCAGGAAGAGTTAGCAGAAAGTGGAGTTGTTGTAGGTGAACACAACAAACAACAATAACCACTGCAAAATTCTATCACTGTTACTGTCCTTGTTTACTCCTAACTGGGATAGTTCTGTTAATTTTATGTGTCCACATCAGCATGCTATAGATACCCTACATCTTATGATTTATTCCTTAAATAGTCAGCTTTTCCTGTTACGTTTACATTTGCAAACCTAGGCAATGGCATCCCTAGAAGCACGGAGTCAAAAGGCCAACAAAATACCTCAGATGTATTTGTTCTTCTCTTGCTTGTGTGCTCATGACTCTAGGCTTACTTTCTTTTTCCT
This sequence comes from Monodon monoceros, assembly GCF_005190385.1. Classification (NCBI taxonomy): domain Eukaryota; kingdom Metazoa; phylum Chordata; class Mammalia; order Artiodactyla; family Monodontidae; genus Monodon; species Monodon monoceros. Next base: position 60,008,383 of record NW_021703781.1, read on the forward strand.
TGAATTTCTTTAATGTATACTATAGCAGTCTGCCTCCTCCAAAAGAAATCAACCGAGTGATTAATACTGACCTTTGGGATATAATTTCATGTCATTAGCAGAGTGAAACCAACAGCAGTAGCAAAATGATGTATATTTTAAGCCTCTCTGCTCAGCCCTATTTCTGCAGTTTTTAATATGCAATTACAACAGAAGTTGTGTCATTTTTCTCAGAAAATTGCATGTCTAGGATGATACGGGCTCCATTTTTTATGGCTTTAGTAAACATTCATGTCTACAATGCCATCAGACAGAACCCCCAAAATTGTGCTATGACAGTATAACACAACTGAGTTTGGTGCCATGGTTAAAAGGCATAATCAATTATAAGACGTCATAAAAGGAAGTGTCCTTTGTTCAAATGTTTCATAGATAAAATTAATTAGAGATTTGAGTTGAACCTTTTTTGAGGCAGAGTGCTTCAGCTCCATATCCCTAGTCAGTTTCTGAACTTTTGAATCCCCAGAAATTGCATATCCTCTGACACATGACAGAGGTTCGAGAAATGTGAAATTTCAATTTCTTGAATAAATTTATTCAATTTCATAAATTTCACATTTATTCAGGAAATTGAATAAATGAATGAATGGATCCTCCAGTTTTGAGAATGCAGTAGAGTTGCAAATATCTACTTTCATCACACTCACTAGTCTTTGTAGGATGGACCATGGATAGCAGAATCAGATTACTGGAAGTCGTTGTGTCACTGCTCTGTTGCTGAACCAGTCTCATGGGATCTGTCCAGTCGGTTTTCCTGCTCATTCTGTGACTCTCTGTCCAACTCTCATGGTTGGTCGTTGTCTCCACCATCTCTCTCCGCTGCCCAAAGCTCTTCATTCCCTACTGCAATACCTGTGAATTTCAACTTCTTATCCTGACTTTCAAGGATTCCCATGATCTGTGGCCCATGAGCCTCATTGTCCATCATTCTCTTTCCCATGACTTTATCCTTTCCTTGCTTTGGTGCTCGTGCCTTACTGATCCATAACCATTCAACAATCATTCCTATCTCTGTGATTTATGTCATCCAGTTCTCCATGCTACAGATACTCTTTGCTCCCTTCTCTCTTTCCAAATACCATTCAGCCTTCAATACTTAGACTCAGGTCCTCTGTGAAGTCTTTTCAAACTATTGATCTCTCATTGATTTCTCGTTCATTCACTGATAACTTACTCTGGGCTGAGATACAAAGTTACCAGCTGCCAGGGATGCAAATATTAGTAAAATGAAGGTCCAACTTCTAAAATTATTATATTCTAATGGAAAGATCAACAAGTAAACAAATAATTAACAATGAAGAGAACCCAAGTCTTTTGACTGAATGCTTAGGGCTGTTTTAGGACTGAGCAGACAGTAAGCTCCCTGCTGTTTTGTTTTACAATATAGCCACATACCTCTAACACAGCCATAGAATAAATGTGTGTGGAAGAAATGGGTGAATGAATAGAATAAATAGAAACACTATAATGTTTCTCCAGAATGTTAAGCATCATGTGTTTGTTTGTTTAAATACATTCTAATTTTTCAACTTAAAACGTGTCCACAGAACTGAACACAGTGCTAAATTTCAGTTGATTGTAAAACAACGGGTTAAATCTTATGAGTTCAATGGCCTTTCAGCTTTATGTGTCCCCTAACTGCACATGTATTCTCACTTTACCCAGTAAATGAATTCATGTTCCTAATCTGTAGATCTCCAAGGACCTTAATATTTATGAAAAATGCATCATTTTACTATAAGTATAAAAAGTCATTAAAAACTTATTTTTCAGAGAGATATAGCATTATAGGAGCTTGCACCCTAGAATAGGCTCATAGATTGATATAAGGAAAGAATACATATTTCTTCTGTCTAATCTCATTCCATACTGATTTCCCCTTGGCTTTTGGTTTGACTTTCTCTGTGTGTAGAAGATGACCTAGAACTGCGGATAGACCTGGGGCTTCATTTGGTTCCAGCCTTACCTCTACCATAAACTTTGCAAATGGTCTTAACAAGCCATGTGATCATTCACAATCTCTATTTCTTCCCTTTAGAAAGAGACTCATCTATCTTGTTGAATTTGGTGAAAATCATATGTGAGTTTTCTATGTGGTAATACATGCATAGTGCGTGGCACATAGTAATCATTTATTAAGAAAAAACTATTGTTTTTAATACTACATTGTACTTTTTACATCTGTAATTTTTTTTATTCTCTAGTAACTTAGTTTTTCTTGTTAATCATGTCTTCCTGAATCATCTCTAAGAGACTGGAGAACAAGAAAAAGAACAAATTATTTCTTTATTATTTTTGCTCTGCAGATTTCTAAATGTACACGAATTAATACTAAATATATGTTAAGTTAATGACTATATATATACTATACATGCATACTTTTGTGTGTATATATGTGTGTATATATATATATATATATATATATATATATATATATACACACATATATACACAGAGAGTTTGCTGTGAACTCTGCATAAAGAAATGATGAATAGGTAACACCGAGCCTCAAAAATCATGAGTTGGTGGCCCTAAAACAATAGATTTTGACTTACTATTACTATGACAACTTGTATAGAAAGCCCTAAGAAAATAATTCATTTTTTTCCATTAAAGCTAATACAGGAATAAATAAGCAAAACAATATGAAGGATTTGCTCAACCTGCAAAGACTAAGGACTTCTTGAGGTGAGAGTCAAGGAGGTTAGTCAGTATAACCTCTCATGAAATATTGGATAGAAAACTATCATATTTAGCCAAGGTATTTGAAATTAAGTCTGGTGTGGAAATGAGGAAGTAATCTAGATAAGTCTTCTCTCATTTTATGCTAGAAGAATAAAAAGTATTTTTATCAAAAGTATCCTTTGATATTGATGTCAGTTCAATTGCTCTCCCAAAGCAGAAGTTCAGTGCAGAGCCCAGAAGTTTTTATTTCCCATTCAATTATCTCCAAGGAATATATATGACGTATATATTTGCATTAGTCTGAAGCACCAGCCTAAGGGAAAGAAACTGAAGCCTATCTGCTTGTGAGCAATGGGCTTCATTTCATGCTTTGTTCTAGGGGGCAATGGACTCTATTCAATCATTGAAGAACAGTAGCTAATTCTCCGTTCTAGTCCCCAGGGCACAATTGGTATTAAATGAAAACAGTAAACTGGTATTTCAAAAGCATTCAGTAAATGGGGGATAACGTTTATCTAACCTTTGGATCAGTACTATTGAAGTAGACTTTATTATTCTCATTTTGCAGATAATGAAATGGAGTATCAGATACATTATATAAATTTGGCATCCAACAAATCTGGATTTGAATCATGGCTTTGCCACTTTCTAACCCTGTACCCTTGGGCAAACTCTGTCCTCTTTCCACTACACCCTAACATATCCATTTTCCTCTCCAAGAGACAGTCAGCTGCAATGGAACTCATGTTTCGTGGACCTTCCACATCTATCACCTGATCTTTACTTTGAACTGTACAGCGTGGACACAGATCAGCACTGAGCTCTCTGCAGATTTACTGCTGTCACATCAGGATGCACACTGTTGTTCCTACATGGTTAGTGCTAAGGGAATTTAGAGCTTATTCTGCTTATGCAAAGCTTAAACTCATGAGCTAGGGAAGTGTTCCAACTTTTCAAAAAGACTTGTCTTTTTGATAAAATTTCATCTGATAATTCATAAAAGATGAGGGAAAGCTATCACTCCAGGGCACCCTGGGTAGATCAGAGACCAATATCACAGAAACTTGCCCCAGTCTTTTCAGATCATCAAGCTAAATACTGAATCTGAAGTTTCCTGATCTTTCCCATCATGAAGTTTAAATTAGATGTGGTCTCCCCGGGTGCCATTCAAAAGAGTCTAATGACAGCATAAAAATATTGAAAGGAGGTAAACGAGATTCTTTTATTTAAATATGCACAACTATATATGTACTAACTTCACTTCATTGAAATGAAAAGGAAAGAGCTAACTTCAATGTTAATATCATTCTCTCATTGCTTGACTTTATATATAAATGCCAATAATTCTGAGGTTTTACAAGATGGATATTTATAATTACTGCAGATTTCATTAGTTAAAAAGCCAGCATTAGAAGGTAAAAATTAGATTTTAATGAACAATTCTTTAGAAGGATGTCATGAATTGGTATCTGAAGGAATAATCATGACTTAAAAATCAAGCAGATTTAAATGAGTCCAGGACAGCATTAGATAGAATAAGGATTAAAATAACTTTAAAGACAGGTCCCTCTTGAAACACTTTTCCCACCCACCAGGGAAAATAACAAAGTAAAAAAAGAAATAAGAAAGAATAAGAAATGTGTGTTTTAAAAATGTAATTTGTGTTGTAATGCTTTATATTTGACAGGGAAAATTTGGGCTGACAATTTTTACAGTTGTGATTTAACACAGCAGATTAAAGACTTTGGCAGCAAATCAATAGAGTCACAGTGATTGGTGCTGAAATTCAATGGCCTTCCACAGGGTATTGTCTAAATGCTGCCCTGTCAGACTTCATGAATCCAGAACCATCTTGGGAAAGGTTAATGACCAAGATAAATTTACAGTATGGGTTTTCCAATGCAGCCTGGAAGGAGGTCTGCTGCTGCTGCTGATAGAAATAATAACAAGTAACATTCTTATCATAGCCAAATGCACAGAGCCATTTTCTCTGCCACGCACTGTGCTGAACACTCCGTACACATAAAACATGCTTACTTTAAGAGATGAGTTAGCAAGGAGATTTAAGAGCCAAAATGAAAGAGAACCTTGCCTCACAGTCTTGGTTTATTTCTGTTAAGTATTGTTTATTGGGTCATAATAGCTTCACGTCAGACTTGAAATTGCCTTTATATTTCAAAAATAATAATTTTTTAAACATAAGAAAAAGGAAAAGAACTACCTCTATCTACTTAGTGGTAATCATTAGGCATGAACACTTTATTTGAGAAGTTAACACTTACTGATAAGAAATTTTGAAGTTACTGTGGCCACCTAACAGCAGTGCTGGGCTCGCAATAGATTGCACTGAGCTTGTGTCACTTTTGTAGTGGTGAGAGAATTATAATTCAGTCTCAGTAGTGGTCCAGGAATTCTCAGCTCACACTCATGCCATTTATAATCTCCTTCCCTTTTGCTAAAATATATCTTTCCTTCAATGGTCTCATTCTGAAATAGCCCCATCTCCTATGATTTATATTTATAAATGAAGCAAGGAAAGGAGATTTTTTATGGCTCTTGTCTTTGATGTCTTTGTCATAATTCTGCTATGAGGCATTAGTGGTGAATCATTTTAAAAACTGACCCTGCTGAATTATTTGAGATACTTTGGCCCTTCTGGAAACTTCATGTTAGTTTCTTGTTGTTATTGCTTTTTTTTGTTTTGTTTTGATTTGTGTGTTTGTGTGTGTGTGTGTGTGTGTGTGTGTGTGTGTGTGTGTGTGTGTGATTAGGGCATGAATTCGTAGTTACAACAGGGAGAAAACAATGTCAACACATCCATCTGGCTTTCTGTCTTGGGTAAGTTCTCAATCAACCTTACATGAGCAAACAGTCACATTCTAAGAGAAACAAATATCCAAATATATCCATGCCACTATTGTTCCTTGGAAAAGATCCAGAGCGTAGATAAGGAATGCATAAAGTATTTTAATATCCTAATTATTTTGATTTGACTTCCTCTAATAGTTTAAATCGATACTGAATTTATTTAGATCCCATTAGAGTTTTTTTTCAACAGATCATAAACACAGACTGAACTTAATCCCAAGACAAAATTAATTATTCATGCTTCAAATTGCAGATACACTTTTCCAAAAACCTGCCACCCTCTTCTACACTCAGGCTTTTTAGGAAAGTAATTACTAGCAATGTATATGTCATTCTGAAGGGCAGCGAGGCCTTCTTCTCACTGGTCTGAACACAAAACAGACACTCAGAGCTACAAAGAGAGAAGTTGGTAGGTGTCATCATTTCAGTATCACCATCCCGACCTCCCATCCCCTTGAAGCTGAGCTATCAGGAGAAAAGGACGCAAAGTTACAAGAATCCTCTCTCCTTCATTAATAACAGGAGAATCAATCATTAAATGACCTCATACACACTACAGAAAACTCAAGGTTGTGTATTTAATGATCACAGTGCATTTCTGTATAAGTTAACACTCACCTTTTAGCTATTTTGCTGAATTCAACTGGCTGTTTTCAAGGGAAGTTGGCTTTTGACTCAATGGAAACATTAAATATTCAAACTTCTTAGTAACCAGCCAGGGCAATACAAGACTTTTTGACTCTTATTTTCTTAAACATGAGAAGGGTTAGATAATAATAACAATTAATTAAAAACCTACCGATGCCACAAATGGTGCTAAGTATTTCACATGCATTAATCCATTTCAATTCTCAGAGAATCTTGTGAGATTAAGTTCTTTTAGTACCTCCATTTTACAAATTTTTTAAAAATTCTAAAAATTCAAAAAGTGAAGCCATTTGCCCTAAATTCTATAAATGGTAAATAACAGACTTAGGTCTGTGTGCCTTTTAACCCTAAATATGATTGACTATATCCCGCTACCTCTCTGCTTCAGTGGCACACATAACATTTAGTTATTCATTCAACTCCTAAAGCAGGACACATCCTTGCATAGGACCCTGGTGTGTGCTGGAGGCTGTGAAAAATATTAAGATGGTTAAGACATGGTCCCAATGCTCAAGAAACTCCTAACGTAAGAAGACAGAAATACTTAACAAATATACATTTTGATTGTAAAGAATGGAAGTGGTCATTTTGAAGAAAACTTCTTTTTCTTTAAGATAAGAGACACCCAATAATGTAAAGGGAAGAAAATTAATAGCAAGAGCCCCCACCATCTAGTCTGATCAGGCAGAATCCAGAAAACCCCTAGTCCAGCTTATTTTTGACACTAACATCCTCATTACCTTGGCAAAATCTTTGACTCTCTTGACCCAGATTCCTCATCTTTGTAGAGGGGGCTAGATTACTAGATCAAATTTTAAAATAAAATATCTCCAACACCACTTAGAAAAAGAAGAGAGCACTATTCACTTGTAAGGTGATATTTTCTCTATTTTCAGCTATGTGACTCACTTCATCTCTGTCTTCCACTGTACAGCGCAAGAATTACTCTTAAAAAACTGCAACACTGATTTGCTTTGTGTTGCTTTTTGATGAAGAGTATTTTTTTGGAGGAAAGATCTAATTTTTTTCCTTTTTTTCTTTTCACGCTGATTTTCCTTAGGTGGAGAGGGTCTGATCAGTGATATTACCCAGAACCCAGGGCAGAGGAATAAAAAACAAATAACATAACGATTCAACAGGCTTGTCTCTCTTTTGTTCTAATTGAAATAGCAATAGAGAGTAACTCTGTAAGTCATCTGTCTTGATGTGGGACACAATCTATTTCCGTGCATCCAGTCCAGTTCATACTATTCCAAACAACCACCCTGTTGGGCCCTGCTGCAGTATACCATCAGCATGCCAATTATATGATCCCAATAGATGTGATATGGGCATAAATCCCAAGCTTCCTCAACCATGGAGTTCTCTGCCCCTTCTTACTCCCTTCAGTGATTTGCCCTTCTCTCTCATCCTCATCGACTCAAATCTCAAACGATCTTTGTTTCACTGTTACGCCTTCCATGCAGCCTTCCTTTATCAGAGTTTGGCTGTTCATTAAAATCCCTGGAGTTGACGCCTGGCTCCAATAATTCACAGCTGTGTGAGTTTGGGCTGGTTAGTAAAAACTTAGCAAGGCTTAGTACCCTCATCCTTAAAAAGGGCAATATAGAGTTCACTGTAAGGATTTAAATAAGCACATACACGTGCTTGACACACAATAAAGTGAACAAGAAATGTCAATTAGTGTTGCAACTCGTCATAACCAAAGTCCTAATAAACTCTTGCACAATGTGGAAATCATACAACATTTTTTACCTGGGCCTCTCATTTGGTTCTTAGCATTAACTTTTTCTATTTGTGACAGCTCCTCTTCTGGAATTTCTTAGGTGAGGCTTTCTAATTCAATTTATAGGATAAGAATATATGGGCTACTTATTTTTACATTCTCCATAGCATCTAGTAGAGTGCATTCATAGAAAGGTGGTCAATAATATGTGTTGTATAAATAAAAGAATAAACAGGTGACTTACTTGGCTCCTGGGGTGTGGCCTCTGGCTAAGCTTCCTCTGAATATTTCACTTGTTAGAACTTCTGCCCCCACGAGGGTCTGATATTTGCATTATCTCCCAGCCTGTGGACAGCTCCTTCCCTTTTTATATTCTGCTGCATGCACTAGGCAGCCAGGATTCAGCTCTCACTCCACTGTGGCCCATTAAGACAGGACAATCTCACACTGGCAGTGCTGAAGGCAGTTAGGCTCAGGGCACAGAAGCAGAACAGGAGTCTGGAAATTTGGTTGATTGACAAGAAAATGCATTAAAATTTCAAGAGTAGCTCTGAAGCCAAATGCACTCACCAAACACTCAAGAAATTCTTTCTAGAGGGAACAAACCAGAGTCTTCTCTGGAATGCAGACCCCACCCCTGCTATAGGAGATAGGAGTGTCATGGAAAATATCCGGGCCTGAGAGCGAAACCAGGAAGAACCAGAATTCCTAACAGTCACTGTGTATGTGAACTTGGGGAAACGACTTCTCTGTGAACCTCAGACAAAAGGGGGTAGACCGATGCCCCCTCAGATTCTTCCAAAATGTACACTTATGTGAACAGAAAATGAACAATACATATAATAATGCATAGCAAAATGAACCAGTTCTGCATGAAGAAGGGGATGGTTAAAAATAGAAGTATTTTGACACCCACTGTAGAAAAATAAAAGCCTCATTTTGATGGATCAAGTTTATACAATTCAGTCCAGATCTGACATCAAACAAACATTTGATTTGGCGTCAGAATGTGGGGGACAGAGGAAAAGAAGTGACACAAATCAGCCGATTTCAGAATAGTGCTCAACATAAACGAAAAGCAAAAGTTAACTTATTTCTTGATTTTTTTTTTTAAAGTTTAAAGAGCTAAAAAAAAATTTTAACTGAGAGAAACACTGTGCCATGTTCTTACATGTTCTTGGATAGAGGAGGTTATGAAGACAGGCTGATTTTTAAAAAATTGTTTCTGTCCCAAGGAATGTGAATTCAAATATAGGGATCCGAGTTTAAGCAGTTCCTATTGTTTAAAATCTGGGACCCAAGAATCCTTCATGTGACATGCAAATTACAAACAATCGAACAATTTCCTACAGTCAACCCAGGCCCTTTTGGTATCTATCATCATCCCCACCTCCTCCAACCCACACACAGATCAGGACCCATACCTCCCAGAGGAGATGGTAGAGGGGAGTGGGGAGGAGAGGTGGAGAGGGTGGCGAAGGAAGTTGTTTGCCACTTGGAACTATTTCCCAACAACCTGCAAATGGTCCAAGTTCCTGGGCAGCATGCTACGCATCAAACTAGATCTGAAATGCTAATTTGGTACAGTTTTTTATTCAGAACATCAATTCTCAACATTAATTTTGACATGTTCTTTTCCTGTTAAGATTTCCAACTGGAACTGAAACATTACCTGGCAAGAGGAGTACTTGGTGCGAAATAAGATGAAGCCCCCCGCTTCTGGCCATAGGTGAGCTGCGATCCCCGTCCCTCCTAGGTAGGTGAGAGCTATTTCCTTATTAGGCCTTGGAGCCCACTCTTCTTCCAGCTCTGCCATTGACTCCAAAGAGCTGATAAATTGCACTTATTTCCTACTCATGACCTAGTTTGTAAGCTCATAAATCACCCCAAACACCCTGAAACCCATTTCCTGGGGCCTCCTCTTGATAAGCCGCAGAGTTTGGTACCTAGAAGAGGTCAGGGGATCAGCTGCAAGATCTGGGCTCCAGGAGTGGAGCCCATTAGGTTCAGGTGTAAGTCGTTTCAGTCATTAAAACACTGGCTAGCTGGAAGATCTACCATTAGAAATGTATGTGTGTGCGTGTCTGTGGTCCTAGCCAATGCGCTGGGGGTTGTTTGTGTTTGTAAGGGGGGGGGGTGGGTGGAGGTACAGAGGATGACTAAGTAATATAACACTAAAAAATCAGAGTGCTTAAGTCAGGGTAATAAATCATCCCAGTGTGTGTCTGAAAGTAGTTTCTCCCACCCACAAAATCTAAGCATTTCCATATCACCTTGATGACTTTTGCTATATCTGTATTCCCCATATATTAATTAAAAATTTTACTTACACCTCTATCTTCAACCCGGTATCCATCTCAAGCCTTGTCTTTACAAATATCACCTGTGAAAATATAAGATTTATGTTCTGCTTATATGTATTATAATGCCTACTAAAATAAATACAGAACTATGAAGGTTTTAAAAAGTGATCTATGTAACATCTGATACTGTGCATTTATCATTGGTAAATACACTGTATACTACACCTTGGAAAATTGCTCTAGAAGATTCACCATCAGTGATATTAAAGGTCAGAGAACTAGTATGAAAAAGCTAAGTTCTTGATGAGAAAGTTTTTGCCTATTATGCTTCTAAGACCGAATGGAGCTCTGCTGGGGGATATGCTGCAGAATTCAGACTTGCAAGGGGCCTCCGGGAACTTAAAATCCAGCTGGGAAATACACTAATACATGAGACAACTGTAACGGAGCAGGACCCTTCCCAGAATAGGCTCCCACCCATGTCTTCCACCTGCCTTTTGTGTGTAGAAAAACTTTAGTCCAAGAATGAATTTAATCAGAGAAGTGAGAAAATGCAGAAAGAAAGGAAAAGAGTCAAGCAAGACGAAATAATAATAATTTAGCCATTAAACAAAGTCAAGGACCTTTAATTCTTCCTCAAGGACTATAGATAATATTCTGAGCCATGTCCTTTGAGCTGTTTTGCAGATACTGAAACCCCCACCAGGTGGAAGAAGGTAACTGTGTGCTGCTCACCAGCACGTAGACCCCAGACTGGTTGGAACCAGAAGGTTGATGCTGACTCCTGATTACCTCACCACCCAGTCAGAAGAAGGTCCATGACCACACCCTGCTCCTTGAACACTATAAGACTCCTCGCTACCCTCTCCAGGGCCAGAAACACAGTCTTGAGGGCATTAGCCTGCTGTGGCCCTGTTTGCCTGGCAAAGCAATAAAGCTATTTCTTTCTACTTCACCCCAAACTCTATGTCCCAGATTTAATCTGGCGCTGATGTACCGAGGCCAGATTTCGGCAACATAACTAGTGTACATTAGTTAATTGGAAAGAAAATGCTTTACAATCGGAAAGGCAATATACCAACACAGAGCAATGTTATCAATGAATGGTTTTAGAATATTAAGAGAATTTAGCTCAGTGGAAGTTCTTTTCCCTTTGGGAGAGAGAGACTGAAAGTTAACAACAGTGTTGCAAACAAGTCTTGGACCAAAATTGGGCTGTGATGGACTTTCTAAACCACACGATATTGACTTCATTTCATTAACTGCATGACTTTCACTTCGATTTTTCACGGTGGAAAAGGCTTGGCTTACTGGTACAGATCTTGTTCAGAGTTAAAGCTTCAGTGGAAAGGATCAAGGCCTGACCTTATACTTGGGTATCATGCTTTGGGTACTCTGGCTCTCTAGGTCTCTAGGAGCTCCTGAACTCTAACCATTTACCCTGCTAATTGTACTGACCTTGGAGGGAGACCAAAGTCCTGGACAGGCAGGTGAGTAGCTTGATCAGGCTCCATCAGCCCATGTCATAACTAGCCCTATGTAAATGGGAACTCTATGCCATAAGCAGAGCAGAGGGGGAATGGATGGTTCAGTTCAATTTAGCTTTAAGCCTGGGAAAAGTCAGTACTCTTTAGGATCAGAGAGGAAACAGAAAAATCTTATTCTTTAAAGTACTAGAGACCACTAAGCCATATGACCCAAATTTTACTGCAAAGACTTGGATGAGCTTTGGCTGCATGGAAGCAGAATATCTTTGAACATAACTTTTTTTTTTAATCTGGATTTTGTTTTGTTTTGATTTTTAAAAATCAACTTTACTATTTAAAATTTAATGAAATATATCATATATATTATAATGTAATATACATAATGTAACATAAATTACATGCAATGAAATGCACCCATTTTGTACTTGCACCCATTTATACTTTCACAAGGTATATACTTGTGAAACTAACATCACAATCAGGATCAAAAATGTATCAATCACACCAGGTTCCTCTCCCTATGAAAACTTATCTGTGTATTTCTATTTTAAATGGTTTTGTTGTAGACAGTATACAGTTGGTATTGCCTTTCTTCCAGCCTGGAAAAATCTCTGACTTTTAACTGGGATATCTACATCATTGAAATTCATGATCTTCAAATATGAATAGGTTTAAAGCTACAGTTTTGTTTTTTCCTATTTACCATATCTGTGTTTGCTTTCTTCCCCCTTTTAACTTGAATTTCATTGGATTAATTTATTCTATTTGATCTCATCTATGGGTTTAGTGGTTGCTTAGTGTTTGCAATATGCCTCCTCAATGTAAAAATGTATAAGCCTGACAATAGTGTTCTTTCATTTTCCTCCTTTCATGTCCTTCATGCTATTTTTGTTGTATATTATTCTCTATGTATTAATAAACCCCATAATAAATTGATATTGTTTTAAGCAGTTAAGTTTCTTTTAAAGACACTTAAAATGTGGGAAAATTTATCATTCGTGATGATCTTCATTTATTTATGTAAATCTAGGTGTCCCTCTGTGTTAACTTGAAGAACTTTTTAAACATTCCCCACAGAATTAATCTGCTGGCATAAAATTCTTTCAGCATTTGTTGTCTGAAAATTTTTCATCTCACCTTAATTTTTGAAGAATTTTTTTTGCTGGATATAGAATTCTAGGTTATTAGATTTTCCTCACAACTACTTTACAATTATGCTCCATTATCTTCTGACTTGCATAATTTATGATAAGACATCTTCAATAATTCTTATTCTTGATTTGCATTTGATGTGTCCTTTTTCTCTGTGGTAATTCTAATCTTTGTTCCTCAGTATTTCATATCTTTTAATCTCCTGGTCCTTTTACATTATTTTTCCTTTGTCACTGTTTTTTTTAATCCATTTAATTATGATGTCCCTTGATGTGGTTTTCTATAAATCCGTGGATTTATAGTTTTCATCACATTTGGAAAAATTTGGCCATTATTTCTTCAAATCGTTTTCTGCCGCTTGCCTTTTTCTTCTATGACACAAACTATATGTATCTTGTACATTGGTATTATTCCATAGGTCACTGAGGCAATGTTCTTTTTAGCTCTCTATTCTGTTCCATTGATCTATTTGCCAATTCTTTTACCAATATCACACTGGCTTGATTATTATAGCTTTACAGTAAGTCTTGAAGTCAGGTAGTGTCAGTGCTCCAACTTTTTCCTTCTCCTTCAATGTTATGTTGGCTATTTTGGGTCTTTTGCCTCTACATACAAACTTTAGAATAATTTTGTCAGTATCCGCTAAATAACTTGATGAGATTTTTATTGGGATTGCTTTGAATCTATAGATCAAGTTGAGAAGAACTGACATCTTGATAATAATGAGTCTTCTTATCCATGAACATGGAATATCTCTCCATTTATTTAGTTCTTTGTTGATGGATCTGTTTTTAGTGACTGATCTTTCTCCTAGTTATGGAATGCATTTATCTGTCTTTGGCATGTCTAGTTATAATTTGATTTTGTGAATGTTACATTGAAGAGTGTCTAGATTGGCTTGTCTTCCATTAAAGAGCTTTGTTCCGTCAGGCAGTTAGATTATTTGTGGATTCATATGATCCCTTCATGGTGTGATTTAAACATTTTTTTAAGAGAGTACAGAGCTAGAATAGCCTTCTTTCTAGGATTGTTCAGCTTTGCTTCTACAGTATGAAATTTGGGGGAATTCACTCATTACTCTGGGACATCACAATGAAGTATCCATTCTGGCTGGTTGAAGCTTGAACATCTCTTTACCCACTGTGAGATCTGAGTCTACTTCACCTTATTACTCTGTGATTCTTATTTGTTCATCCCTGTAGTTTCACCCTATATAAGGGTTGCTTATTACTCAGCAATAACTCCAGAGGATACTTATGCAGATTTCTAGATTTTTATTTCTCTACATTGCTCTCTTTTCCAGAGTTCTACATGCACTTCCAGATGCCTCTGTCTCCTTGAATGTGGGTCTCTATCTCCTCCATACAGCAAGATCACTAGGCCCTGTTTATGTGCCCTTCCCTGCACCCATGGTTCAAAAACTGTCCCTATGCATTTAGCCAAGGAAGTTGTAGCACTTATTTCATTTATTTCCCTTCTCTCATGTATCACATTCCAGGATTTCCTAGTGTTCAATGTATGAATACAGTCTGTTAATATTTTTGCCTAGTTGTATAGTTGTTTATGGTGGTTCTTTATACTGTGTTATGGCCAGGAATGGAATAAAGCCCCTTAGCTCCCCCCACCCTTTTTTTTTGGCCATGCCACACGGCTTTGCAGGATCTTACTTTCCTGACCAGGGGTTGAACCTGGGCCCTGGCGTGAAAGCACTGAGTTCTAACCACAGGACTGCCAGAGAATTCCCTGTATTTTAAATTTTGGTAAAGTATACTATGGTTGAATATGTTCATGAGACAGTTTGAATTTTCCACTTTCTAGATCTCATATAAAACACTGAATTTTGCATTTATGTCATGTCAGATAGCTAATAACCTATAGTCTTTATCTTTCCCAAAGCCACACAGAAATTTCATCCTTAGAAGAGAATAAAGGGGACATTTCAGTTAATCCTTGTATGGTGCCTGATGACCTTTTATGAAATTCTTTTGTTTTATTAACAGCTTATATTTGAACGTCTGTAGCAGTGTGGAACTCTGTCCTCCCAAAGGAATCTTATCCCATGATAAGACAGTTCTGTTACAAAAAACCTTCTTATGTTGGCCTAAATTCTTTCTTCTTGTACTTTCCAATATATGATTCATATGCCAGCCACTGAGAGGAGGAATAATCCAGAATTTATTTATTTTTTAAAATCATTCACATCCCACCTGCTTCCAAATCAGATTTGAGGCAGTCTATTCAGAAGACACGCATGGCAAATGTGTGATGCATAAGAACGTCTCTCAAGTCCCCTAGGCATACCCTATTCTAAATTAAGCATTCCTGGTCCCTCCATTATTTCTCATATGATTAGGGATTAGTTCCCTTATAAGAAAAGACACAAGAAAGTAGAATGGTGGTTTCCAGAGCCTGGGGGAAGCGGGAAAAGGGGAGATGTTATTCAATGTTTATAGAGTTTCAGTTTTGCAAGATAAAAAAGTTTTTGAGAACAGTTATACTGCTATACTGTACACTTAAAAATAGTTAAGATGTAAACATTATATGTTTTTCACAAAAAAAATTTTTAAATGACAATAGATGCATGTAATAAAGGCAGTTGAAATAGTAAGCAAAAATGGAGGTCTCTTCCTGATCTTATAACAATGTTTTCATACTTTTGGCTTCATTGCTAGATCTTCTCATCAATGAATACATCAAATCCAACCTTGTTTCAGAGCTCTGTTGAGTGGGATACTGGGGGAAAAAAAAGGAATTTGGACTATAGTAGGGGCTCCAAGAATGAAGCTATAGTTTAGCCATCAGTCTGAGAGAACTAGGTCTGCAGAACCAAAAATGCAAACTCTACTGTTGCTACTATAGTGGCCAGCGATTTAGAGGTTTTTACATTGGATTAAAAACACCTTGACTTGAACTTGGAAGTGTAAAATCTGAAGTGTGGGCCAGCTGGCTGGAGATCTAAGGAGAGCTGATGGTTCAATTCCAGTCTGAACAAAGGCAGCTTGGAGACCCAGGAAAGTTGGTGACGCAATTTCTCTCCAAAGGCAGTCTGCTGGAGAAGTCTCTCTTGCTTAATCGTATTTTTGCCTGTGTGTGTGTGTGTCTGTGTGTGCGTGTTTATACAATTATTAAAGTAAAGGTTAGTTTACATTTATAGTTATTACAAAATATTGGCTAAATTCCCTGTGTTGTATAATACATCCTTGAGCCTATCTTATACCCAATAGTTTGTACCTCCCATTTCCCCCCCCATATTGTCCCCCACCCCAAACTGGTAACTACTAGTCTGTTCTCTATATCTGTGAGTCTGCTTCTTTTTTGTTTTACTCACTAGTTTGTTGTATTTTTTAGATTCCACATATAAGTGATATCATATGGTATTATTCTTTCTCTGACTTTTTTCACTTAGCATAGTGCCCTCCAAGTCCATCCATGATGCGGCAAATGGCAAAATTTTATTCTTTTTTATGGATGAGTAGTTTTCCATTTTACATATATATATGTACATATATATATATGTATATATACATATATATATATGTACATATATATACCACTCTTTATCCATTCATCTGTTGATGGACACTTAGGTGGTTTCCACATCTTGGCAATTGTAAATAATGCTGCTATGAACATTGGAGTATGTGTTATCTTTTTGAATTAGTTTTTGGGGTTTTTTTCAGATATTTACCCAGGAGTGGACTTGGTGGGTTATATGGTAGTTCTACTTTTAGTTTTCTGAGAAATCTCCATATTGTCTTCCACAGTGGCAGCACCAATTTACATTCCCACCAACAGTGTAGGAGGGTTCCCTTTTCTCTGCATCCTCACCAACATTTGCTATTTGTATTCTTTTTGATTATAGCCATTCTGACAGGTGGGACGTGATATCTCATTGTGGTTTTGATTTGCATTTCCCTGATGATTAGCGATGTTGAGCATCTTTTCATGTGCCTATTGGCTATCTGCATGTCCTCTTTGGAAAAATATCTATTCAGTTCTTCTGCCCATTTTTTAATTGGGTTCTGTGTTTCTTGATGTTGAGTTGCATGAGCTCTTTATATATGTTGGATGTTAATCCCTTATTGGTCATATCATTTGCAAATATTTTCTCCCATTCAGTAAGTTGTATTTTCATCAATCTTTTTATTCTATTCAGGCCTTCAGCTTATTGGAAGAGGCCCACCCATATTATGGAGGGTAATCTGTTTATCCAGAATTCAGCAATTTCAATGTTAATCTCCTCCCAAAACACCCTCCAAATTAACACATAAAATTAATCATCACAGATGTTTACCAGAGACACGGCAAGGGCTAGCAGTAGTGAACTGTCAAAACTTCAAAAGACTCCACTGAGATTTTAGTGAAAATTTAAGTGAAAGGACAAGTCCTGTAGAAAACTAGGGGAAGAACATTCCAAGAAGAGAAACCGGTGAGTACAGAGGGCTATGGTTAGGAGAGTATTTCTCTAAGGAACAGGGGAGACCAGCATGGCTGGGGCAGCAAGGGCAGAGGAGAGAGGAGCAGGAGCTGAGGCCAGAGCAGCAACGCGAAGTCAGATGCAGACCATTGAAGGCACATGGGGTTTTAAGCTAGATGACGCAGCAGCCGTTCCATGGTACGAGCAGAGGAATAACATGAGCTAATTTTAGAATATGCTTTTATTGATACTATTTCGATTCAATAGGCCTAAATGGTAGAAAGGCAGGCACTATTTCAGACTGTCTCAGATGTCATTTGAACTGGAGTTCAAGGCATTTAAGTGAATGATTGAAAGTCACAAAGCTGGCAAGTGACAAAGCCAGATCTGATTCTCTTTTCCCTCCTGTGATATGCTGACCTCCAGGTCACTCTGCCCTTCCTATGGCCTACAGGGTCTCCAGGTCACTATTTGGTGATTTAGAGTCATGATTATTGAAGCCACAATTTAGCCTTCTCAGAAAGAAGAGTCACATTAATCCAAAGATGAAAAGATCCAATTCCTCTTGTCTTTCTTGTGAACTCAGGACTAGGATTTGTCCTGCAGTGACAGACGCCATTCCCACCTTCTACTAATGCTTTTGCTTCAAAATGTCAGCTTATTCATTCTCCCAGATTTCAATCTACTCAGTGATATAAGGAAACATGTTTTTTTTCCCTTTCCTCCAGTCAGGAAGCTAAGAGATATTTCCCTGGATGATGCTTTTATAATATTCAACAGCAGCTCCCTGGAGAGAAAGGATCTTAAACAAGATATTCAATTTGAGATTAGTTAAGTGGTTATTTGGCTGAAAGGGATTTGACAAACAAGAAGTACTTCTGTATCTTCAGGTGAAGGAAATATTCAGTTGGATTTAATTAGCAGTGGGATTTTTCTGGCATCTCTCCATTACGAACCTTCAAGCATTGAAAGGGTAATTAAAATTTCTGCAGGTTAATAATCACAATAAAGTTTCATTTAAAAATGAGAATTCTAAGCTCAAATGCAAAACACTGGTATAGGATTCCCAAGAGTATTTCCTCCAAGATCATAGTTAATATACAGACTGTAGTCATGCATCTTATTAACATTTGTGGTCTTGATCAATTTGCTTTAAAATCACACAGCTTTCAAATCTGGTAACTTTAGGCTCGGAAGAACATACATTGTGAATAAATGTTGGCACTGAGTTTCTTCAAAACTCTGCAGTAAGCACATTATCCTCTGGCACAGAAGAAGTGCTTACAGATGAGAAGAGAGACTTTGTATTGTCTTTGTTGGTTTTTTTCACTGGAGGGGTGGCAGCTCAGGATCAAGGGCACTGCTGACCAAAATCACAATGATAGTGAGAGATACGAGGGTTCTGGCAGAGGGAGGTAGTGGTTAGCTAGTATTTTACTCTGAAGTCTCATTTTACATATTCTAAGTGTGGGAGGACCTGATTCTCCTCCTTCCTTTGTCCCTTTATTCCTCACTGGGCTTATCCTTGGTGTGGAAGATGGCTTTAAGCACGACATACCAAAATTCTACTACAAGAGGTGACAGATGTTAGAAAATAAGAAGTTTGCTTGTATTTTTATGTACTTCATCCATGAAGATGTGAGTGTTAAAGGCAAAAGATTTGTAATGGAAAAATGTAGCTGCTGTGAGGTCCTAGAGGATGAGGAAGGAGGGAGAAGACTAAGGGAAAGTGAACTCCAGGTGGCCCTGTGCACTCCAGGTGCCCATGGAACACTCACACAATGTGGCACAAAGGGTGAAGCCAAAGAAGATTTCCTCTGGCCTCTGGATACGATGAGGATTTCTGAAAGCTTTCTGAGAGGATGTCTTCCCTTCCCACGTTTGTGGAGCATAAGTGTAAGTTACCATGTCTGCTTCCAAAAATGTTCAAAAAATGCCTTATACACCTATTCATCTTTCAGTCCCTCCAGTGATGTCCTGCAACCAGCGCATACAGACTCATGAGAACCAATTGTTAAATTTTTAGGAATGTTGGGGGCAACTGTTAAATCACTGATAGTTTGTAAATGGCTATGATGAAAGTATTTACACCACGAAATGCAGCAATGCTACAAATCAGTCCCCATCCCAGACAGCCAGGTTTTAAACCTTTTTCAGCACACCACTGAAGTTTTCTACTCACTACTCAACACCATATCATGTGATTTTTGCTTCACTTTCCATCCCACTTATTACCATTAGAGGTCACAGATGGCATCCTTTCCAAATACAGTTATTCCCACAATCCACATTCTTCCTTACCTCTCAGCATTTGACAGTGTCAGTGGAGTCCACCTTCCCTTTCCTCCCACAATACTGCTATCTCATGGGTCCCAGGACATTTCAAACTCTCTTTTAGGTCAGTTTCAACAGTTCTGTTTCTTCCCTCCTTCCCTCAATGTCACTATTTCTCCTGCGTTGGAACTGAGCCTTCTTCACTCTTTCTCCCTCGGCCAACCCATTCACTGTCTGCTTTATCATACTGTGCAGTGCGGACGACGGCCATGCCAACCCCTACTTCCCAGACTCATGGTTCAGTTCCAGGTTAGTATTTTACCAGCCTGCTAGTGTTAGCACGTGGTAGGCCCCATAGTATCATAAACTCATCCTTTCCAAAAGCAAACTCATTATCTCTCCATCTTTCCTCAGCTCTTGCCCTGACTTCCTTATGTTTGCCAGTGACATCATTAGAACAGTTCTCTCTACCCTGTCTGATGATCACAGGGAATTTATAAATAAGAAATTTTAAAAGAATCTTTGTTTTTCCTTCCTTATTGTTTACTTCTAATTTACAGCACATCTTCCTAAAATACTTCTTCCTAATGTATCTCACATATGTTGCCCCCAAGAGTCCTCTTTTCATCACACTGCTTTAGCTAAAATCTGCTTGTTTGATCCTCTTCACCATTGCACTAGACTTCTAATTTGTTGTCCCAAATACCTATTGATATGGGAGGTACCAGGTGAAAAGCAGAAAATCGCAAAAACGTTCAGATGCTAATCTAGGTTGGTTTTACTTAAATTCTTTGCCATGTCTCCCTTCAAGAAGTGGAGACTAATTACCCTCCCCTTGAGTGTAGGCTGGACTTAGCTGACCCAATTCTAATAAATAGAATAGAGCAGAAGTGACAGTGTGAGCCTTCAGAAGCTAAGTCATTAAAAGCACCAGGCTTCCTCCTCTCTCCCTTGCCTTTGGATCATTCACTCCACGGGAAGCCAGCTGCGATGCCATGAGGATGTCAGGCAGCCCTGTAGAGACGAATATGTGCTGAGAATCTAAGGATTTCTGTGAGTGCCATGAGACCGAGCTATCTTTGTCGGTCCTCCAGCCCACTCCTGTGATTACAGTCCTGGTCAACGGATTGACCGCCACCCGCTATGGAACCCTGAGTCAGAATCATCTCGCTAACTTACTCCTGGATACTTGCCCCTTGGAAACTGTGAGATAAAAAATGTTCAGGGCTTCCCTGGTGGCGCAGTGGTTGAGAGTCCGCCTGCCGATGCAGGGGACACGGGTTCGTGCCCCGGTCCGGAAAGATCCCACATGCCGCGGAGCAGCTGGGCCTGCGAGCCATGGCCGCTG
Source organism: Monodon monoceros (assembly GCF_005190385.1). NCBI lineage: Eukaryota > Metazoa > Chordata > Mammalia > Artiodactyla > Monodontidae > Monodon > Monodon monoceros. The sequence continues at coordinate 60,029,330 of NW_021703781.1, forward strand.
GGCCTGCGCGTCTGGAACCTGTGCTCCGTGGTGGGAGAGGCCACAACAGTGAGAGGCCTGCGTACCACAAAAAAAAAAAAAAAAAATTAAATAAATAAATAAAATTAAAAATGTTCATTGTTTTAAACTGGTAAGTTTTGGGGTCATGTCTTAGGCAGCAACAGATAACTAATATACCATCTTTCACCTTGCTCCAAGGTCAGCTTTAAAGGGAGAGTTCTGATGATGCCATGTCAGTGCTAAAAATGTCCAAAGGCTTTGGAAATAAACTCTCCACTAGATAAAGTCCTGTCTTTTTAGTCTGGTATTCAAGGCACTCTACAATATATCACCAGGCATCTCTTCAGCTTTATACCCCAGAACACTATCTATTACAGTTTATGTTGAGCCAGTTGAGAATGTTATCCATTCTCTGTATAATATGCTGTGCTTTCTATCCCATTCCTATTCTTAGAAAGGAATGTTGTGGCTTTGTTATGGTGAGCACAGAGACTTTTAGCTTTACCATCTTTTCAAACCCTCTTCCTTAAAGAAATCCAGACATTAATGCTTCTCTTAAGTATAGCAGAAGGAAGATGAGGATTAGAATATACTTCAGGTCTCCTGGTTTTTCTGCAGTTAAAGACGGTTTTGTTTGGTCAGGGGTGTGACTCTGTCCTCTTTTCTCTGCTCTTAGCCTCTGTTGCCTTTGGCTTGGGCCCAGTCCCTGCAAGATTGCTGCTTTCTGGAGCTCCCTGTCTGAATTTTTACCCCTCTGCCTCCTGCTAGCTCATGACATTTATTCCAATCTCCTTAATATTAGAGAATTGCTCTATTCCCAGTTTGATCATAGATATGAGTATCTTTTGTTTTCAGTTAGCCATTTTCTAATTCTATGGCTCCTCCACTTAGCCTTATAATTAAATTCGTTTCAGCATCTTGGTTTCTTAGAAAGCAAAATACCAAACACACACCCCCCTCCTTCTCAGAGGGTCTCCCAGCCATCTCCACCCTGTCTGGAGGTCCATGAAGCAGTAGTGGGTGGCCCCTCCAGTCCTCTGAATGTTTCTTACCATATGTGGAGCCATACCTTAGTGGAGTTGATGACAGGATGATTTCATGCATCATGTGCCCAGAAAAATTTCTCTCTACTCCTTTTCTTTCTCTTTTCTTCTCTTTTTCCTTGTTCTTGCTTTCAATTTTTTCATCTTTATTCTCTGTCTTTTCCTTTTCTCTACACTTAAGCGCTATTCTTCATGCTTTCACCCTGTGGATAATGTGCTTGTGTAAAAACAGTCAATATTTTAAATTTTAGTGAAAACGAACAAACAAACTCTAGTTCAGTCCTCATGTATCAGCACCTGCTGTAGGAAGGTCAGACTTTTGATTTCTCCTGCCTGCTGCCTCTGAGTTCACAATGGGGACGTCTCAAGTCCTGATGTACACTGTCCATTTACATTATCTTAATTTATTTATAAGAATGAATTAAAACCTATTTTTGCTCAAATGTCCCATGAGAACAGAGTTGTCAGGCATGAGTCAGCCATCTGATATGCCCTTAAAGTGGGTAGTGACTTGTAAATACTTCTAACCTCCTTAGGTGCCAAATTGCACTAGTTTTATATCTGGAAGAACCAAAAAGAAAGGTCGCATTTGCTTCTTCAAGACTGTCATATATTTGTCATACATTTCTTAGACAGACAGTGACCATCTACCAACATTCCTACATGGAGACGTCCCACTGGCCATCTAGAAAGGGATATGAGAAATTGGAAGGACAATATCTTCTACAGGATAAATCTGAGTCTCAAAGAAATAAATGACTTGACCAGGACACTAAGAGAGAAAGAAGAATCAAAGGGACAGGTCAGTAACCTAACTGTCAGACTAGCACATATTCTGGGGAGTTACACTGATGCCAAGTGGTAATTAATGACTGTCCGTTTGGCTATAGTGCCCAGTTGTTTGGCCAAACACAGTCTCAAAGTCTCTGTGAAAATATTTTTTAGATGTGATGAATATTTAAATCGGTAGACTGTGAGTACAGCAGATTATAATGCCATAACGTGGGTGCTCTTCATCTGATAAATTGAAAGCATTTAGAAAAGAGACTGAGCTTCCCAGTGGAGGAAGGAATTCTGCCTCCAGATTGCCTTATGAATCAAGATTGTAACATCTACTCATGAGAATTTCCAGCCTGCTGGTCTGTTCTGCGGATTTCAGACTTGCCAGCTGCCATTGCCACGAGTTATTTAAAATAAATCTATGAATCTATCCTATTTGTTCTGTTTCTCTGGAACCTTAACTAATGTGTGATGATGCTGCAATTAAGCCATGCTTATCAGCTGATACCTCAAATAACCAGATACAGGAACATTTGTACCATTGCACTGTGCTATTATTCCTAACTGCTGCTAGAATTCCTGTCTAGCATTTACTGAGTACTTAGTACACATCAGACTCTGCACTAAGTATTTTCCATAGATCATGGTTTTAAGCTATACATTAACCATGTGATGTTGCTGTATATTTTATTTTATGCAGCTGGATTTAGGGAGAAAAAGGGTAAAGAAAATAGAGGAGTGGGAAAGAAAGGTTAACACTTGCCCATGCCCACACAATCAGTAAGAGGAAAATCCAGGACATTGACCCAGATCTAACTCCAAAAGTCACATTCATACCAGTACACTGATCTTAAGTACAGGAAAATCCACTAGTAACTTGTGAATTGAGGCTCTGGTATTAGGGGCTCCAAGTTCACCAACAGAAATACAGTTTAGTAATCCTATTCACCAGCATTACTAGGGCAGTTTCTAAGTAGCTGACCCTGCTGAGAAATGGGTTAAACCTGAACTTAGAAACTAAGGATGATCAGTCATTATCAAAAGACAATCTATAAATAAACCTCCAGATTTGCTGGTTTCTTTAGAATAATTGAAATATAGAAGGTTTACACTCCATTTAGTTTATTTACATGGCATCATTGGGCATTAGGAATACACATAAGAGAGGTTCTCTTATTTTCATTTTAAAGTAAGAGAACCATACCTCTTTAAATGTCAAATTCTTTTAAAATAATTATCAATGAATTTTTCTAAAATAAACTACATTTGCCACCCCCTTCCCTCAAAAAAGAGACTGAACATAACTCAAACGCATCTTCTGACATAGGATGACCATTACTACCATACCTTTTTGTTCACAGAAACACCTTCCAGACCTAGTGATGGATGAAGCTTTTTTTTTTTTTTTTCCTGCACTAAAGAGAACTGGATGTCTGGGATTTTATATTCTTGTCTACTTCTTATAATGTTTCAATTTCCTTATACCATCTGCTGGTACCCCTCACCACTGCCTTCAGTGGGTCTTTATTGTCTCTTGTATGCAAGGTATCTAAATCAGAAATCATTATCTTTGCCAAGACCCTCTTTTTCAAATAGCATTCAGGCCCTAAATTTCATATTAATGTTTAACTTCTCCTTATCTCTTGTTTCTCATGTTTAACTTATTGCAGAATTAGATTGAATCTACTTCCTCCTATGAATTCTTAGGTGACTTACTAATACACATAATTCTCAGACAAGATTTATTCAAGTGTAAGTGTTCTCCTCCCTTTCTCTAAACTGTCTTTTAAACGAGATATTGTGGAATGCAGAATCAAGTGAAGGGATGGAGATGTGGTCAGAGATTGGATTTAAGCTTCAATCTAAATTGATTTTCATAAAAAGACCCCTGGGTGTTGGGTACCTGCAGGAATGGAGAAGAAAGAAAAAGTAAAAGAGTTGCTAGTGGCTGTAAGAAAAATTGGGACATGTAAAAAGGGTTGCTAGGGTTACGATTCACATGCCCAATAATATTCTTTGGAAAATGAAAATAAAGGCTAGAATTTCTTTTTTTTTTTAATTACTAGTTGATGACTAGACTGCTTCTTCAAAGTTACCCACCTCAGAGACTGTCCTGTGACTTAGTAGCTATTCAGATTGTGTTTGTTGAATAAATGACTGAGTAAATGACTAAACACATGCTTTTTTCATGGACTGAGGGCCATTCTACACCCTCAAATCCTGGGTTTTTGGCAGTCATTTTTCTCACTTCTCCTACATCCTTTTTTATTCATTTCAAGGGTCTTGTCTGTGTTCTTCAAGAGTGGGGATGAGGGAAGTTATCACAGATAAAAGAACAGAGGCTAACAATGTGGTACAGAAAAGAGGATTTAATCTGGATGCAGAAGTCTTTGCTCTGCTCTAACTTGCTAGGTGTCCATGAGAAAATACCTCAGTCAAAGGAGGTGATTGGCTAAGTCAACACTCTAGCATGAGGCCCAGTACCTAATCAGCGCTTAAGAAATACTCAGAATGATTTCTTATTCCCCCCCACACACCCCCAGCTTTAAAATTCTGAGTCTATAATTCTAGGAAAGCAGTTTTGGCAGATTTGATTCTTAATAGAGACATCCCCTGAGCACAGAAAATTTGGACTCAGGCTGAGATACTTTCTGCCTCTGCTTCCCTCGAGAGGATGGATGGTAGTCCCATTTGTAATGCCTATAAAATCATGCAGAGTGGATCACTATAATACACCTAATAAACCATCTGGCATTGCTTTTGTTTTTCCCAGAAACTGCCTACCACACATTATACCAAAAAGAGTGCGTCTGCATATATACAGAGCACACAAACCTGCTTGTTCACTGAAAAGTTTTCCCTGCAAAAGAGGTCAAGGTGAGTTGGTTATATGTACACTGGCTTTATTTGTTGTCTCCTAAAACTATACAGAGCTGGGACCTGTAACAGTGCTGATGCCAAAGGAACAGAAATAGTGTGGAGAAAGTGGGGTGAAAGAAAGTGCAGACAAAATCTACTTGAGTCTGATAACTAATGGGCAGTTACTCTCAATTGGCTCTTTCTTCCTGTCACTTTCTAAGAGACTGTCCAAGAAGCTCTGAGATGATCAGATAATCCATTCCCAGAGGAATGGGAAGTGGAACCCACATTGTCCTAGAACCAGTGCTTCCAGGATTGAAGACTATATTAGGAGTCACCAGCTCACTTCCTCAGTCTGGGAGAAGTTGGGATGCTTTTAATTGTGGGTCCAGTGTGCTTGGGAGTATTGTACCAAGTCCCAGTTATTCTCTTCTCTCCATCATATGGCTCAGACCTAGGTGTTTGGCCTTTTCTTCAGTTTTTTGCATGGACTCCAGACCCCTACTCTGTCCTGCTAACAATCCCACTTAAACTGAAGCCAGATGCCCTGATTTGTTTCTGCCATCCCTGTCCTGCAGGGTCAGCCCTTACTGACCTCCCAACCCCAGGAGCCTCAGGAGAGTCTTATTCATAAGAAACTGATACTGATGATTGAGGACATCCAGGGGCTGCCTGGATTATGGACACAAGACTGACTTCTGGGGGACTTGAGGAAGATGGCGGAAGAGTAAGATGCGGAGATCATCTTCCTCCCCACAGATACATCAGAAATACATCTACATATGGAACTGCTCCTGTAGAGCACCCACTGAACATTGGCAGAAGACCTCAGACCTTCCAAAACGCAAGAAACTCCCCACCTACCTGGGTAGGGCAAAAGAAAAAAGAAAATACAGAGACAAAAGAATAGGGGCGGGACCTGCACCTGTACACCAGGGAGCTGCACTGGAGGAAACGTTTCCACACACTAGGAAGCCCCTTCGCGGGCGGAGACTGCGGGTGGCGGAGGGGGGAAGCTTCGGGGCCGCGGAGGAGAGCACAGCAACAGGGGTGCGGGGGGCAAAGCGGAGAGATTCCCGCACAGAGGATCGGGGCCGACCAACACTCACCGGCCCGAGAGGCTTGTCTGCTCATCACCGGGGCGGGCGGGGGCTGGGAGCTGAGGCCTCGGCTTCGGTCAGAGAGCAGGGAGATGACTGGCGGCGTGAACACAGCCTGAAGGGGCTAGTGCGCCACGGCTGGCCGGGAGGGAGTCCGGGGAAGAGTCTGGACCTGCCGAAGAGGCAAGAGACTTTTTCTTGCCTCTTTGTTTCCTGGTGCGCGAGGACAGGGGATTAAGAGCGCTGCTTAAAGGAGCTCCAGAGACGGGCGCGAGCCGCGGCTAAAAGCGCGGACCCCAGAGACGGGCATGAGACGCTAAGGCTGCTGCTGCCGCCACCAAGAAGCCTGTGTGCGAGCACAGGTCACTCTCCACACCACCCTTCCGGGAAGCCTGTGCAGCCCGCCACTGCCAGGGTCCCGGGATCCAGGGACGACTTCCCCGGGAGAACGCACAGCGTGCCTCAGGCTGGTGCAACGTCACGCCGCCTCTGACGCACCCCCCCCCCCCCCCCCCCCCCCCCCCCCCGCCCCCCCCCCCCCCCCCCCCCCCCGCCCCGGCGTGAGTGAGCCAGAGCCCCCGAAGCAGCGGCTCCTTTAACCCCGTCCTGTCTGAGCGAAGAACAGACGCCCTCAGGCGACCTACACGCAGAGGCGGGTCCAAATCCAAAGCTGAACCCCTGGAGCTGTGCGAACAAAGAAGAAAAAAGGAAATTTCTCTCAGCAGCCTCAGGAGCAGCGGATTAAATCTCCACAATAAACTTGATGTACCCTGCACCTGTGGAATACCTGAATAGACAACGAATCATCCCAAACTGAGGAGGTGGACTTTGGGAGCAAGATAGATTATTTTTTCCGTTTTCCTGTTTTTGTGAGTGTGTATGTGTATGCTTCTGTGTGAGATTTTGTCTGTATAGCTTTGCTTTCACCATTTGTCCTAGGGTTCTGTCCGTCCGTACTTTTTTTTTTTTACTTAAAAAAATATTTTTTCTTAATAATTATTTTTTATCTTTTATTTGAATAACATTACTTTATCTTACTTTATTTTATTTTATCCTCTTTCGTTCTTTCTTTCTATTTTTTCTCCCTTTTATTCTGAGCCGTGTGGATGAAAGGCTCTTGGTGCTCCAGCCAGGAGTCAATGCTGTACCTCTGAGGTGGGAGAGCTAAGTTCAGGACACTGGTCCACATGAGACCTCCCAGCTCCACGTAATATCAAATGGCAAAAATCTCCCAGAGATCTCCATCTCAACACCAAGACCCAGCTTCACTCAACGACCAGCAAGTTACAGTGCTGGACACCCTATGCCAAACAACTAGCAAGACAGGAACACTACACCATCCATTAGCAGAGAAGCTGCCTAAAATCATAATAAGGCCACAGACGCTCCGAAACACAGAACCAGACGTGGACCTGCCCACCAGAAAGACAAGATACAGCCTCATCCACCAGAACACAGGCACTAGTCCCCTCCACCAGGAAGCCTACAGAACCCACTGAACCAACCTTAGCCACTGAGGACAGACACCAAAAACAATGGGAACTACGAACCTGCAGCCTGCAAAAAGGAGACCCCAAACACAGTAAGATAAGCAAAATGAGAAGACAGAAAAACACAGCAGATGAAGGAGCAAGGTAAAAACCCACCAGACCTAACAAATGAAGAGGAAAGAGGCAGTCTACCTGAAAAAGAATTCAGAATAATGATAGCAAAGATGATCCAAAATCTTGAAAATAGAATAGACAAAATGCAAGAAACATTTAACAAGGACCTAGAAGACCTAAAGAGGAAACAAGAAACGATGAACAACACAATAAATTAAATTAAAAATACTCTACAAGGGATCAATACCAGAATAACTGAGGCAGAAGAATGGATAAGTGACGTGGAAGATAAAATAGTGGAAATAACTACTGCAGAGCAGAATAAAGAAAAAAGAATGAAAAGAACTGAGGACAGTCTCAGAGACCTCTGTGAGAACATTAAATGCACCAACATTCGAATTATAGGGGTCCCAGAAGAAGAAGAGAAAAAGAAAGGGACTGAGAAAATATTTGAAGAGATTATAGTTGAAAACTTCCCTAATATGGTAAAGGAAATAGTTAATCAAGTCCAGGAAGCACAGAGAGTCCCATACAGGGTAAATCCAAGGAGAAACACGGCAAGACACATATTAATCAAACTATCAAAAATTAAATACAAAGAAAACATATTAAAAGCAGCAAGGGAAATACAACAAATAACACACAAGGGAATCCCCATAAGGTTAACAGCTGATCTTTCAGCATAAACTCTGCAAGCCAGAAGGGATTGGCAGGACATATTTAAAGTGATGAATGAGAAAAACCTACAACCAAGATTACTCTACCCAGCAAGGATCTCATTCAGATTTGATGGAGAAATTAAAACGTTTACAGACAAGCACAAGCTGAGAGAGTTCAGCACCACCAAACCAGCTTTACAACAACTGGTAAAGGAACTTCTCTAGGCAAGAAACACAAAAGAAGGAAAAGAACTACAATAATAAACCCAAAACAATTAAGAAAATGGGAATAGGAACATACATATCTATAATTACCTTAAATGTAAATGGATTAAATGCTCCTACCAAAAGACACAGACTGGCTGAATGGATACAAAAACAAGACCCATATATATGCTGTCTACAAGAGACCCACTTCAGACCTTGGGACACATACAGAGTGAAAGTGAGGGGATGGAAAAAGATATTCCATGCAAATGGAAATCAAAAGAAAGATGCAATAGCAATTCTCATATCAGGCAAAGTAGACTTTAAAATAAAGACTATTAGAAGAGACAAAAAGGACACTACATAATGATCAAGGGATCGATCCAAGAAGAAGATATAACAATTGTAAATATTTATGCACGCAACATAGGAGCACCTCAATACATAAGGCAAATACTAACAGCCATAAAAGGGGAAATCAACAGTAACACAATCATAGTAGGGGACTTTAACACCCCACTTTCACCAATGGACAGATCATCCATAATGAAAATAAATAAGGAAACACAAGCTTTAAATGTTACATTAAGCAAGATGGACTTAATTGACATTTATAGGACATTTCATCCAAAAACAACAAAATACACATTTTTCTCAAGTGTTCATGGAACATTCTCCAGGATAGATCATATCTTGGGTCACAAATCAGGCCTTGGTAAATTTAAAAAAATTGAAATCGTATCAAGTATCTTTTCCAACCACAACACTATGAGACTAGATATCAATTACAGGAAAAGATCTGTAAAAAATACAAACACATGGAGGCTAAACCATACACTACTTAATAACGAAGTGATCACTGAAGAAATCAAAGAGGAAATCAAAAAATACCGAGAAACGATGACAATGGAGACACGATGACCCAAAACCTATGGGATGCAGCAAAAGCAGTTCTAAGAGGGAAACTTACAGCAATACAATCCTACCTTAAGAAACAGGAAACATCTCAAATAAACAACCTAACCTTGCACCTAAAGCAATTAGAGAAAGAAGAACAAAAAAACCCCCTAAGTTAGCAGAAGGAAATAAATCATAAAGATCAGAACAGAAATAAATGAAAAAGAAATGAAGGAAACAACAGCAAAGATCAATAAAACTAAAAGCTGGTTCTTTGAGAAGATAAACAAAATCGATAAACCATTAGCCAGACTCATCAAGAAAAAAAGGGAGAAGACTCAAATCAATAGAATTAGAAATGAAAAAGGAGAAGTAACAACTGACACTGCAGAAATACGAAGGATCGTGAGAGATTACTACAAGCAACTCTATGCCAATAAAATGGACAACCTGGAAGAAAGGGACAAATTCTTAGAAATGCACAACCTGCTGAGACTGAACCAGGAAGAAACAGAAAATATGAACAGACCAATCATAAGCACTGAAGTTGAAACTGTGATTAAAAATCTTCCAACGAACAAAAGCCCAGGACCAGATGGTTTCACAGGTGAATTCTATCAAACATTTAGAGAAGAGCTAAAACCTATCCTTCTCAAACTCTTCCAAAATATAGCAGAGGGAGGAACACTTCCAAACTCATTCTACGAGGCCACCATCACCCTGATACCAAAAGCAGACAAAGATGTCACAAAGAAAGAAAACGACAGGCCAATATCACTGATGAACATAGATGCAAAAATCCTCAACAAAATACTAGGAAACAGAATCCAACAGCACATTACAAGGATCATACACCATGATCAAGTGGGGTTTATCCCAAGAATGCAAGGATTCTTCGATATACGCAAATCAATCAACGTGATACACTATATTAACAAATTGAAGGAGAAAAACCATATGATCATCTCAGTAGATGCAGAGAAAGCTTTCGACAAAATTCAACACCCATTTATGATAAAATCCCTACAGAAAGTAGGCATAGAGGGAACTTTCCTCAACATAATAAAGGCCATATATGACAAACCCACAGCCAACATCATCCTCAATGGTGAAAAACTGAAACCATTTCCACTAAGATCAGGAACAAGACAAGGTTGCCCTCTCTCACCACTATTAAACATAGTTTTGGAAGTTTTAGCCACAGCAATCAGAAAAGAAAAAGAAATAAAAGGAATCCAAATCAGAAAAGAAGTAAAGCTGCCACTGTTTGCAGATGACATGATACTATACATAGAGAATCCTAAAGATGCTACCAGAAAACTACTAGAGCTAATCAATGAATTTGGTAAAGTAGCAGGATACAAAATTAATGCACAGCAATCTCTGGCATTCCTATACACTAATGATGAAAAATCTGAAAATGAAATTGAGCAAACACTCCCATTTACCATTGCAACAAAAAGAATAAAATATCTAGGAATAAACCTACCTAAGGAGACAAAAGACCTGTATGCAGAAAATTATAAGACAGTGATGAAACAAATTAAAGATGATACAAATAGATGGAGATATATACCATGTTCTTGGATTGGAAGAATCAAGATTGTGAAAATGACTCTACTATCCAAAGCAATCTACAGATTCAATGCAATCCCTATCACACTACCACTGACATATTTCACAGAACTAGAACAAAAAATTTCACAATTTGTATGGAAACACAAAAGACCCCAAACAGACAAAGCAATCTTGAGAACGAAAAATGGAGCTGGAGGAATCAGACTCTCTGACTTCCGACTATACTACAAAGCTACAGTAATCAAGACAATATGATACTGGCACAAAAACAGAAATATAGATCAACGGAACAGGATAGAAAGCCCAGAGATAATCCCACGCACATATGGTCACCTTATCTTTGATAAAGAAGGCAAGAATATACAGTGGAGAAAAGACAGCCTCTTCAATAAGTGGTTCTGGGAAACTGGACAGGTACATGTAAAAGTATGAAGTTATAACCCTCCCTACACAAAAATAAACTCAAAATGGATTAAAGACCTAAATGTAAGGCCAGACACTATCAAACTCTTAGAGGAAAACATAGGCAGAACACTCTATGACATAAATCACAGCAAGATTTTTGACCCACCTCCCGGAGAAAGGGAAATAAAAACAAAAATAAACAAATAGGACCTAATGAAACGTAAAAGCTTTTGCACAACAAAGGAAACCATAAACAAGACCAAAAGACAACCCTCAGAATGGGAGAAAATATTTGCAAATGAAGCAACTGACAAAGGATTAATCTCCAAGATTTACAAGCAGCTCATGCAGCTCAATAACAAAAAAACAAACAACCTAATCCAAAAATGGGCAGAAGACCTAAATAGACATTCCTCCAAAGAAGATATACAGATTGCCAACAAACACATGAAAGAATGCTCAACATCATTAATCATTAGAGAAATGCAAATCAAAACTACAGTGAGATATCATCTCACACCAGTCAGAATGGCCATCATCAAAAAATCTTGAAACAATAAATGCTGGAGAGGGTGTGGAGGAAAGGGAACCCTCTTGCACTGCTGGTGGGAATGTGAATTGATAGAGCCACTATGGAGAACAGTATGGAGGTTCCTTAAAAAACTACAAATAGAACTACCATACAACCCAGCAATCCCACTACTGGGCATATACCCTGAGAAAACCATAATTCAAAAAGAGTCATGTACCAAAATGTTCATTGCAGCTCTATTTACAATAGCCAGGACATGGAAGCAACCTAAGTGTCCATCAGCGGATGAATGGATAAAGAAGATATGGCACATATATACAATGGAATATTACTCAGCCATAAAAAGAAACAAAATTGAGATATTTGTAGTGAGGTGGATGGACCTAGAGTCTGTCATACAGAGTGAAGTAAGTCAGAAAGAGAAAAACAAATACCGTATGCCAACACATATATATGGAATCTAAGAAAAAAAAAAAACAAAGATCATGAAAAATCTATGGGTAAGACGGGAATAAAGACGCAGACCTACTAGAGAATGGACTTGAGGATATGCGGAGGGGGAAGGGTAAGCTGGGACAAAGTGAGAGAGTGGCATGGACATATATACACTACCAAACGTAAAACAGACAGGTAGTGGGAAGCAGCCGCATAGCACAGGGAGATCAGCTCGGTGGTTTTTGACCACCTAGAGGGGTGGGATAGGGAGGGTGAGAGAGAGGGAGACGCAAGAGGGAAGAGATTTGGGAACATATGTATATGTATAACTGTTTCACTTTGTTATAAAGCAGAAACTAACACACAATTGTAAAGCAATTATACTCCAATAAAGATGTTAAAAAAAAAAAAAAAAAAGCACTAGGATGCTATTACCGGGTTGGGAGGGCCCGGTCGGGGAGAGGTTTGCGGGTGAGCCTTGGGTCCCCCGCCCGCTGAGGAGACGGATGAAGATGGGCTTCCTCTCACGGGGTCAGACATAGACCTGACTAAGGGGCCAGCTATTCAACAGAAAAGAACGGTGGCATTTCTAAACCAATTATTGGTGTACACTGTACAGTTACTCAACCCCCTTTCTACAGTTTGTGAGGAGAAACTGGCAGACCTTTCTCTTCGTATCCAGCAAATTGAAACAACTCTCAATATTTTAGGTGCAAAGTTGTCATCTATCCCTGGGCTAGACGATGTCATATTTGAAGTATCTCCTATACGTGTCACTAGGGTCACAAATGAAACACGTTCTGAAACCACTTCAGAGCAATCACAGAACAGTTTACAAGACTCTGGACCACGGGAAAGTGAAGTAACACCAGAAAATAGCTCAACTGTAGCCAAGGACATAAGATACACCAAATATCTCAGAATGGTTCAAGTGGGTGTTCCAGTGATGGCAATAAGAAACAAAATGATATCGGAAGGACTAGACCCAGATCTTCCTGAGAGGCCAGATGCCCCAGTGCCTGATGTAGAAGGTGAAAAAAATACAGAAGAAAGTTCAGACAGCGAATCTTCTTTTAGTGACTAAGCTTAATTTTGATAACAATTACATATACATGTGTTGGTGCACATTTACATTCTATAAGAAAGAGAGCCTGAACTTTAACTCTTAGTCATAAAAGCATCAAATGGCTACATATCCACCACCAAGCTTCCTCTGTGAAAGAATAAATAAATAAAGCATTTATAATTAAAAACAATAAAAAGACTGACTTCTGATATAATCACTGATTGGAATCTTTAGGTTACACGTTTTACCTATGGGATTGGGCCAAACACAATCTAGATTTTTTAAGCCTCTTTAGATACTACATTAAATTCAAGAAGCAGCCACTCACCTGGGTCAGTCCTGCCTCCCCAGTCCTTTCCAGGCTTGCTTTCTTCTTGCTTCCCACTTAAGTCTCATGATGCATCATGACTGAGCAGGACATCCCAAACCAAGCAGTATTTTCCCATTTGCAATAATACTGTGGACTCTCATCAGTTAAAAACAAAAACAAAAACATGCTTGGTCAAGTGTGCTTGTATATAACAGAACCACAAGGCTTCATTCTGTGTTATTACTTTTCACACCATGGGCCAAAGTGAGGATGGAAGATCTTGCCCTGCAATGAGGGCACTGGGAAGAAACTTCATTCAGAGGCATGAGGATCAGTAATGAAGCTAATCTCCAATGGACTGAGCCATGTCTGTATCTACAGTTTACATGCAGCCCTCTGAGTGCTGTATGAGCTGCTGGGTTTCAGATTACTCCGTGCTGGTATTTGGAAAACACTTCCTCTATATCCACTTGTTTAACAAAGTTAGTAGCAAATATCAGTTCTTTCCTCTGGGAGGGCTGAGGTGGCCTAACTTCCCCATGTACCACATCAAGTAGGGTGAAAATAGTAGGTTACACTATTTGTGTAACTCAGTAGTAAGGGCTGAGGCAGGATTTGTTGTGTGCTTTCAAAAGAATGATAACTCTTTTCCTTGTGTAAACTCTTTCCCACAGCTATATTTGCAGTAGGGAACTGCAGGAACGTGCAATTTTTCTGTTTTAAACCATCTCCTATTTGTGGCTTACCTGGAGGAGGGCTGGAGGGGAGGGTGGTAGAGTGGAAAGAGGAGTGGTCATATCCATTAGGAGTCCTGGGTTGAAATTCTGACTTGACTACCCTACTGGCTATGTGACCTCGGACATGGGACTTAACCTTCCCAGACCAAGGTTTCTGCATGATTTAAATGAACATACTACCTTGAGGTATTTACATGTTCTAAATTATTTATTCCTTATAACACAGCAAATGTACCATCCATCACCACCTGTGTCTCCTCTCCTTTTGTAGCTCACTGTCCCCTACTTGTATCAAATGCTTCCCATCCTCTTATCCCACAGCTCGAACTCCCTTGTAACATGTTGCATACAATTAAGAGGCTAAAAAGAAGAAACAATACTTACAAGACATTTGAAAATACATCTAGCAATTGGGAATGCTATAGTAGGTAGACCAAATAACGTTCTGATTGTTTCTCTGCCATATTAAAAAAAATTTTTTTTCAATAGTTACCTATGTGCACACATCTGAATAATGTACATATTTATATTTATACTGTAAAATTTTATTAATCATGTTCATGTGTGTGTGTATATACTTGTACAATACATATAAACACAGTTAGCAAAGTTATACAGTTTAAAAATTTTAAACATTTGAAATTTTGTGAATTAAATTGCAGGTACCATAATAGCAAAATGTTTTCATATAAATATAAATATAAATTGATAAAAATGAGATGAAAATTGTCTTGCTCTAGAGAAGCTATCTTTAATTTACTAAAGATATTTAAGTATATACCATCAACAATTTTGAACTTTTCTATGAACTTTACATATATTAAACATAGAACTATTCATAATTATATAATTAGCATAATAAACAAATATATTTTAGATTTACTCCATAACATATTTCTTGTCCTATTTAAAATAGCATTTTTTTCTGACCATATATGTTCATTTTAGAAAAAATATAGAAAATATCCAAAGATATGAGAATTTTAAAAAAACCTGACATTTTACAAGCTAGAAGTAACCAGTGTTACTATATTTTAATCTCTCAGTCTGTCCCTATTTATTTTCTGTACGAATTATTTTCATACTATGTGAAGTCTTAAATTCTGCTTTCTCTTGGCATCACATGAGACTTTTCTCAGGCCATTAAATATTCCTTAGAAAAATAGTTTTACTGGAAGCATTCTACTTTATCATATAGATAAATATAGATATATTATGATTTATTAATAAATTTATAAGTACTGTTTACTGAATTCTTTTCAATGTTTACATTGGCAAGAAGCTTTTATCAATATACATGCATCTATTGAAATATCTTAGTATTGTTCATAGAGTGGCTTCATTATCTAGATAACTTAAGCTTATTTTAAATAATTTAAAGCTTTCTTTACTGGTTCACTTTTCATGGAATACCTTATAAATACCTTTCATACCTTTTCATACTGTCATCTTCTTTAACAAAGAGTTTTGGCCACAGTTGAACATTCTTTGGGCCAAAGTCGTATTTCTAAACGTCATTTGTTGTGGTTGGTGGAAATTGAATGATGCTCTAAGGTTTGTAGAGTGAGGTGGCTGCCAGTCTCCACAGCAGAAGTCCTCAGGCTAATGATGATGGTGAGGAAGGGGAGGATTGGTACTATTTTCTTATCTTTTATCTCTGCTATCAAGCGAGACTTCTTTCTCCTACCAGTACATCCAAACTACTTGGGCTCACGGG
Source organism: Monodon monoceros (assembly GCF_005190385.1). NCBI lineage: Eukaryota > Metazoa > Chordata > Mammalia > Artiodactyla > Monodontidae > Monodon > Monodon monoceros. The sequence goes on from NW_021703781.1 coordinate 60,045,259, forward strand.
CCCAGCCGCTCCGCGGCACGTGGGATCTTCCCGTACCGGGGCACGAACCCGTGTCCCCTGCATCAGCAGGCGGACTCTCAACCACTGCGCCACCAGGGAAGCCCTCAAACTACTTTTAAACTAACATTTGAATTACTGTCAGTTCTGCTATAAAACTTTTTTTGAAGATGTAAATATTTTTTCTAATGTGATTGATATATTAGGAAAAGATTTCAGGATAATGCAAATTTTGTGTTTGCTTATGTGTGATTTTGCCAATGAGAAACATTAGGTGAACACAGAAAACTATACCCAAATGAATTCAGCCGTGTAAAAATACACAGAACACGCACACACACGCTCGCGCGCGCGCACACACACACACACCACGCGAACATCCACCAGTGATCTCCATTTGCCTCTGTGTTAAGAGCCACACCATCCATTTAGTAGCACAACCTTCTGCCAGATTTCAGATCACTCCTTCTACCCCTTTAAAATAACCACAAGCTGTAAGTAGTCAGGGCTCACTTTCACAAGCAAATGTCAGGTCCTCTTCAAGATAAGTATTTTATTTGTGTATTTCTTAACCACTGAACAGTGTATATGTCTCTGAATGGCTGGTTCCTTTTCAGCTTTTGCAACCCAGCAGGACCCTATGGGGCTTTCCCAGAATAGACCCCCTCCTCCCATGTCTTCTACTTGCCTTTTGCATGTGGAAAAACTTTAGTCAAAGAATAAGTTTAATCAGAGACGTGAGAAAATGCAGAAAGAAAGGGAAACTGTGAAGCAAGACAAAATAGTATCAGTTCAGCCATTAAACAAAGTCAAGGACTTTTAGTGCCTTCTCAAGGGCTATAGACATTCTGAGCCACGTCCTTTGAGCTGTTTTGCAGATAATGAAACCTCCACCAGGTGGAGGAAGTTAACTGCATGCTGCCCACAAGCACGTAGACCCCAGACCCATCAACCAGAAAGTTGATGATGTTGACTCCCGATTACCTCACCACCAACCAATCAGAAGAATGTCCACGAGCTGATCACATACCCCACAACCGCCCCCCCCACCCTGTTTTTAAAAACATTTCCCTGAAAGCCTTCAGGGAGTTCAGGCCTTTTAGGCACTAGCTGCCTGGACTCCTCGCTTAGAGCCCTGCAATAAACACTGCACTTTCCTTCACAAGCTGGTGTCAGTAGATTAGCTTTACTGCACGCGGGCAAGTGGACCCAAGTTTGGTTCGGTAACATTTTCAGATCTCAGAGAAGCCAGGGACCAACTCTCCCCTCTCCCATCCCCAGTTACTCTGCTCCCTGTTACGTCTTATTTTTTTTTTTTACCTATAAATATCCTAAAATTATAAGTAGGATACCATTGTATATGTTACCTTAAATTTTATTATTTGTCCCTATTAGAATATATGCCCATGAAGGCAGATATCAGCCTTGTTCAGAGTGGTATTATCATCACCTAAAATGTTTGTACCACATATGGATTAATAATTATTTGTATTTTATAAACCAAAGATCCCTTCTCATGTATTTAACATGGAAACTATAACAGTTATTTCTTTATATATGTCCATCTGGAATTAATTTGGGATTCCCCCATTCTGAAAGTGTGAGCCTAACATGTATTTTCAAAATACTCTTAACCTCTAAGAAATAGGAAAACAAATTACATCATGATTCAGAAACCAAACTTAGGCCTTTGTTTTTCATGCTACTTGCTAGCCAGTTTTTTTTCTAAACTGCAATTATTTCACTTAAATTAATATCTAAGAATAGCTCCCTGAATACAGCAGCTTGAGTGGCAACAGAGAGGAAGGGCAAGGACATGCTGATTCTTGACAAATGACCAACTGAACATGTAATTAGAGGTGCTAGCTAGGTAAGGGGAGTCGGACCAAGAGGCCACCTCAGAGGTCTTTGCTAAATGAAGTGGACTTGCTCACCACACTAAACTGAAAATCACACTAAACTGAAAAGGGCTGAGTTTCAGCAAACATTTATCTAGTGCCTCCTAATGGTGATGTCCAGTGCTGTCAGCTGGAGGCTGAAGGAGTGAAATGAAAAATAGAAGAGCATAGAATTTGGTGAGAAAGGTGTAAAAGGACATACGTAAACATAATGCCACATTTTATTTATTTTTTAACATCTTTATTGGAGTATAATTGCTTTACAATGGTGTGTTAGTTTCTGCTTTATAACAAAGTGAATCAGCTATACATATACATATGTCCCCATATCTCCTCCCTCTTGCGTCTCCCTCCCTCCCACCCTCCCTATCCCACCCCTCTGGGTGGTCACAAAGCACCGAGCTGATCTCCCTGTGCTATGTGGCTGCTTCCCACTAGCTATCTATTTTACATTTAATGCCACATTTTAAATACGCGTTGTTTAAAGGGGGATACGTGAAAGAATGGCACCAAGAAAGGAACGCCAACTATTTAATAAGTACCTTTGGGTTGAAGGAGATTTGTTGGACTTGACGTGGGCAGAACTTGAGAGAGGTGCTGTGCCAGTCACCCATCTGTGTTCTCAAGTCCACTTCCCACTCCTCCTTGTTCTACTTAGTAATTCAGAAAACTACATCTCCCAGGCTCCACTGCCCACTGGCTTGGGCTGGGAAACATTGGCTGGAGATGGGAGGCCTGGAGCAAGCTCCCCTTCCCCCTCTTCTCTGCTTGGGCAGCACTGCTGGCAATGGCCATGTCTCCTCTGTGGCTCCAGCTTCTGCCAGACACATCCTCCCTGACTTCAGCTTCCATCTGGTGGTCCTGGGTCCTGGGCTCTAGGGATCCCTTTGTCCTTCCAGCCCAGGGAAGATAGAGCCTTCCTCTTGATGCTCATCTTGGAGTCACTTCACCTTCCCCTATTTGGCATCTTGGCTCTTCAGTTACTCAAGCAACAAATTGCCTGAATCAAATCCCCTCTGTCTGAAATCCCTAGGAATGACTTTTGTTTGACTGCCTGTACCGTCAGTGACACAGGAGATAAGCTGCCCTTGATGGAGAAAAGCAGTATAGGCTCTGGCCTGGAAAATAACGATGGGTTGGAAGGAAGACTTAGTCTGTGGGAAAGGAAAGGTGAAAGGCCACCTAAAAAACAACAGAAATTCCAATTGCGTGCTGAGACCGTCCTAATGAGGCAATGCCATTCCAAGCCTGGCAGGTCTTTGAAAAGGCTAAGGAGGGTTTTGTGCCTGCACGAATGTTTCAACCAAATACAAGGACAAAATGTTGACCAAGAAAAGATACCACAAGGCCAAAAGGATTTGGATCCAGTCCACCTCTTTATTTTCCACCAAGTTTAAATCAGCTATTTGGGACTCTTGGAAATGACTCACCCACTCAGAATACCAGAGCTGGAAGGTGTCCTTTTCCTTCAAATTGTATGCATGAGGACACTAAAGCTTTGCTCAAGGTCACACAGCTGGTAGAGCTGGAAGGAGAACTCCACTGTCCTGATTCCAGTATCAAAGCCATCATTACTCTAGCATTTGAGCTCTTTCCACTCCCCAAGTTTCAGTTCATTACATGCAGGTTTGGTCCTTCAGTAACTACAAGCTTCTGAACAAATTTGAATGGGTTTGTTCCATATCAATAATTTCTCATTTTGAATGAACAATAGTGAGAATGTTACTCATTCCAATGTAACCAGCTTGGAGTGATTTTTTTAAATATTATAGAATAAAGTAACAGTAAAGCAACAGATATTACACAGTCACCTGAAATGCAGGTTAGAATTTAGGTGGCAGAATATATATCCTACGTTGATAACAAAAAACCCAAAACTCCCCAAAAACCAAACCCCTCAAACCTGTAGTGTTTACTAAATTCTCATGCAATTAGTCTTTATGAAACCCTATAGATGCATCGCTTCTATATCTGGACTGAACACCAAAGTTTGGAATAAAATAAACACCTTGAGGCATAGACTTCAGAGACATTATCTGTTTAATAAATATGACTGTAAAAGCAATAAACAAGAGCAATTATACATTACACTACATAGTATTTAACAAAAAATACATCAAAAAGTCATTTTAAAATTAGAAGTAGTTCAATACTATAAGAAAACTTTCTTTCTTTTTTTTTTTTTTTTTTAATTGGCTTCCTATAAAAATAAGTTGGCAAATGAGGGAATTTCAATGCTCAGTTGGAATCCTGGAAAACACAGAACAGCTGCCAAGCACCCCATTCCTCTCAAAGTTGCTGTTTGGAACTTCTGAAAAAAAGCAAAGCAAACCTCTGCATTTTGGACAGTGAATCCAATTAAAAATAAGGCAAAGGAGAAAATGTTGGTTGGGTAGTTCAGGGTAGAGCACGCACAGTTTGCCTTCCGGGATTTTGGAAAACATTGCAATATCAGATTTGTAGCTTGCCCTGAATCTTACCTTCCCCATCCATCCCTCCCCACCCATTCCTCTGGCCTCAAGCCTACCAAACTCCTCATTGTGTCTGCACCTGCTGTTGTTGAGTAGGTAGGCACTTGGGTCCCTCCCATTGGCAGCTTCTCATTACTACCTTCTCTTCGGGATTGAGCTGGCATGGCCTAGTACAGTGGTTCTCCAACTTTAGTGTATTTCACAATCACCCGAAGAGCTTGTAAAAACAGATTGCTGGGCCCCAACCCTGGAGTTTCTAATTCAGTAGGTCTGGGGTCAGTGGGACCCAAAATCTGTGTTTCTAACAAGTCCGAGGTGATGCTGATACTGCTGGTCTGGGTACCACGCCTTGAGAAACATGGAGCTAGATCATAAGAATAATAAGGTCCCCTCTGAGCAGTACTTTGCCTCACTAGTCTCCTACAGGTGGGAGGGAGCTCTGAGGAGAGGCACATGAGGACCCTGGAGATGCTGAATCTAGAACCAGCCATCTCTGATCACTTTCCAAAATGCCAGGCATCTCATGTCCACCTCTATTTTAGGTTAGGACTTACAAGCCCTTCTTCGTTATGTCTTCTCATGTATTCATTCATTTCTTCTTTCAACAAATAACTTTCTTAATACCTACTCTAGGCAAGGCACTGTGCTAGATTGAGTGTTATTCCCTTTTTCATAGTTTAACAATGAAAATTATTGAACTGCAACTCTGAGGACTCCCTGTACTGTTGTGAATGAGCCTCTTTTGGTTTCCAAACACTCTGTTTTCCAGATAAAATTTGGGAGGCTCCAACTGAAGAGATTCAATGAGGATGTTTCCCATGGGATAGGAAGCCTGGCAGGTCAGGGATCATTTGAGTTCTACAAATAGACGGCTGCCTTAGGCATAATCCGTTTCCCACATTCATACGGAGCATCTTCAGCCATAAAATCTTCTGCTTGATTAACTTCTGACTGAAGTGTTGCTACTCTTCCCCTACTTGAGCTACACAAGGGCAGTGGTTGTCAGGATCTTTAGGGCACCCCCACTGTCCCCAGGGCCCTGTTATACCCTGACGCTGGCCTGGGGACATGGCCAAGTAGGAGGCTACACTCTGAGAGGTCTTTTGAAACCACTTTCTCCTACATTTTAAAGTGGGCTTTATCCAATCCATAATGCTCCAAGGGCTCCTGCTTCACATACTTTTGTTTCCCTCTTTCTCTGAACCTTCTTTCATGATGGCCCTGGGAGAACTGGGATTTCTTCATGCTTTGAGCCCATCTGCTTGAGTCTGATAACTCCTCCCCTTTATGCTTATTAAATTTTCCTTTGCTGATACTATGTTCAGAGATCAGAGAGCACACATGTAAGAAGTCTAGGGTCATCTTACAATAATCACAATCCCATCCTAATATAAGACAAGACCTCCGTATAATCTCAAGACTTTTTGACACTCAAACATCAGATCCATTAACCTGCTTCTTCTTCTGCTTAACATCGGTTTCATTTTACAAATACTTTCACTCCACTGTGAGAGGGGAAATACTGGGTAATGGCGACCCTCACAGGAGGAAATTGCCCTGCCACATAGTAACACGTTCAAAACATTTCTCACAAGAATCTTCTGGAATCTGACTGCAGGAGACTTTTGTTAATGTGTGACAAAACCACTATTCATCTGTATGCTTTCTTTTCTAAGGTACATGGGCCAGGTTTGAATTGCTTTGCATATCTCAACTCTTTCACACACATTATATGTTTCCAGGGGGGAAAGGCAAGGATATTTGGAAGAGGCAGGTCTACAGGGGGATACAAAAAAAAAATAATAATACATGAAGGTAAACCCTGCAGGGCAGGATGCTGCTTGGTCAGTGTGTATGGAGGCTGCATGCATGGGCGTGTGCAAAGTTGACAGAGAGATCATTAGCTTTGGGTGGTGGAGGCAGGGTTGCCAGAGGCGAGGGCAGTATTTAAAGAACATCAGGATGAATGCCCAGAATCTAGCAACATGTTTGGGAAGAAAAGGCAGGAGCAGTTGAAGGATAACTTGGGGACTGGAAGGAAGAGACACAAAGACATTGACAGATCACGACCACATGTGAACAGTAAACAAATGGGAAGGTAAGAATGCGGGTAACTGGGATTCTGTTTTCTACACAGGGCAGGAGTAGGGAAAGCTACGAGGGGAAGCTATCGTGATGGGAAGCGGGGAACAGGAAACACAGGTCCACTTTTGACACTCCTGCCGGACTGCCTTCCTTCTTTCCCTATTCTGCCTGCATCCATGGAACTTGAACTTGCTTCTTCGTCCCTGTGGCCGTACAGAATGGAGAAGGCAACCTGTGGCCCCTGCCGGCCAACAGAGCTCCCAAAGATAAGTTAGAAGGGAAAAATGGCAACAAGTGGAACAGAGAAACAGCCCAGGGTTTCAAACTCCTGTGCATGTCTTTGTGTCTTGTGAAAAGGGCTGGGGTAGCTAATCCACCCATCAGCCTGTAGTGCTAAAATAGCTGTTAAGTCTAGAGCCAAGAATATTTCCAAAAATACATGCAGATTTCCTTGGCCTATATATGTTAGGAATTTTCTACAAACACAACCAATCAGAAAAAAGAGAGAGGAGAAGAAAGGGGGAGGGGAGTGTTTTTTCCATTAAAATAGAGCACCTGTACACTGCCCCTCCAAGCATGTTCTCAAGGTACTGTCCACATGCACAGGCTTAAAGCTAAAAACCCTTGTTGTCTGTGTCTGAAGAATTAAAAAGTCCCGATGCAGTGAGTGTTTGTTTGTTTAGATTTTGATTGTTTTTACTTTATTTGTTTGCTTTTGTTTTTACTGGCGTCCTCCAGTCAAACATTTACATAGGTAGGGATTTCTTTTGTGCTTTGATTCTCTGCAACTATGGAAATACTTCCTGGCAAAATAGGAAACAGAACAACAAAGAAAAAAACACAAAGTTAGTGGTCATGGAGAAGGGTGCACTTGACAAGAGCGAAATTCTTTCCTGATCAGCAGGTCGCCTGTAGCCTTTGGGGGTTTTCCTTAAATGGCAAATTGAGCCCCAGCAGATCCCCGCTTTGGCGTTGAAGGTGGAGTGGCGTGTCTTGCTCTTTGCAATCGGAGAGATGAGTCACCAGGTTGAGTAGAAGGGGAGGAAGGGGAGGGTAAAGCTACTCTCCTAAGAGAAAACGTGTAACACTTACTCATTTAATGACACTGGCAATGGAAAGGTGTCAGAGACGGTGTAACGTGCTGGGAGCTCTTCCTGGCGAAGGAGGGATTGCTACTTTAATAAAGCGAACAGTGGCTGTGCTTCATACCCCATGGAAATGGGACTGAAAACCAAATGACCCACAAAAATGCACTTAGAAGCTTTAGAAGTAAATAGGGTGAACGCTTCTCTGGACTTGAAGACAGAAAAGCCTTTTTCTTTTTAACCCAAAGCAATTACGCATTTCTCACCGTCTCCCCAAATAAGAGGAAGCACACTGTGAAAACTGGACGCCAGATGCAGGGCCATTGTTATTATTACCTCTGATATGAGCCTGGCAGCACATTTAAATTTCGCCTTAATACAGCCACAGAACGTTCCCATGTTCACTTAAAGAGAAGGCTCTGCTTCCCTTTAAGTACTCATTTTTTTCCCCAGGTACCAGATTAACAGTCATAGGACGTTCTAGGTGATTTGGCATTATCACATCAGAGTGAAGCATGAATGCTTATATAATAATTTATCCATCAGAGTCAGCAATGCAGGGTCTAGATGGGAACGTTTACAGCTTCAAGTCCTAGGGTCATCACACAGGAGGAAACAAGGAGAGAAATGGATCACAATGGTGGCCCCATGGGTTTATCTAATTTCCTGGGAAATTACCTCCACAATAAATAGTAGAACTTAGCAATGACCCTGAGACTCTCTATACCTAGCTGTTGGCTTCCCATGCTTCCTCCCCAGACAGAGAGTGAGCCCTATTGAATTACGCTGAAATCCAGTTTTAAGACTCCTGGTAGGGCACAGGTGAAAAGGAGGAAGAAATCTGCCAATCTGCTCTGTCACAGTCTAACCCTCCAGCACTCTCTCTCAGGAAACCCCACTCCTGAGATAAGTTCTGCCAACTTCATGGCTCTTGAATTCTCAGGTTCCATGTTTCCTGGGGGGCAGTTTTTGATTACTGCTAGATTTAAAAAAATCCCAGGGTGATCAGTCTGTCTTTCTTCTATGCATGTTCTGGAGCCGTGTGCCCTCCTTAGAGCTGTCTCCAGGTGATGCTGCCACAGCTTGCTCTAGTCATTATACACCCTCAAACCATGCCCAGCCCTCCAGACCAGCAGATCCAGCCTCTGAGGCCTGCCCTTCTTGTATATTGTTAGAACGAACACTTTGCTCTTTGACCATGAACACTTGAAGCCCAATGTTTCAGCAAGGGTTTTTGAAAAAAAGAGGAATAAACTCATAAGAGAAAAAAAAAACAATAGGAGCAAGAAAGGTTTTTTTTTTTTTCTCTCTCTAATGGAAAGAAGCAGGGAAAGAGGCATCTTAGCTGTTTCTCTCAAGGGTGTTAGAGCAGAAAAAGTGGTTACTTCAAGCCAGGAAGGGGTTAGAGAGAGAGCCAGCCATTGACTACTCAGGCTGAACAGCTGAGGGCTGCCAGGAATCATTTACCTATGAGCTGGGACTCCACCTTCTCATCTATCAGCTGGCCAGGCCGCCTGAGCTCAGTCTGAGGGATACAGGGCCTGCTTTCAGGGTGACTGACTTGACTGACCATCTCTTGTTCTTTCTCATTCTGCATCTGGGCATAAACATTAATCCCCGGGATCTTCCTAAAACATTAACAGAAACCATCACTGCTGTGCACGGGACACGGACATCGCTGCGACAAATGCTTCTGAACCTGTCATGGGAGAAGGGGGAAGGGGGGAGACACGGACGGAGGGACACGCACCTTTTGAACTTGTAGATGACGAACACCGCCAGCCCCACAAACACCACGGACAGCAGCATCAGCATGGCGGAGCCACTATGGGTTGGAGTGAGGTCCACCAGCGGGGCTAGGGGAGAAAGCAAGGCATGGTCATGGTCACAAGCGGGCAGGTGGGTGGGCGTGACTCTGCGACAGGCTTGCACTGTTCACACAGAGGCACAGTGAGTCCCGGAAAACCACGTGGGACGTACACACAAGACGCACGTCACACGGCTTGACATGAAGATGCATCTGAGCCTGTCCCAGCCCCCAGAAGGCTCCAGCAGGCCTGTTCAAGAAGCACAGTGGAAAATTTAAAGCACAGACTCTGGAGCCAGACTGCTTGGATTCAAGGCCTGCTCTATCACGTGCTGGCTGTGAGCTCCTGGGCAAATTACTTCACCTTCATGTGGCTGATAGGGTGACATGAGAATAAAAGTGCACATCTCATTAGGTGTTTGTGAGGATCAAATGAATTGATGTATGTAAAGCACTGGCAACAGTGCTAGGCACATAGTAAGACCTTTATATAAATCTTAGCTTTTATTGCTACTGCTATTATTACTTTGAATCAATATTTATAATAATAAGTATTAAATTTTCCTATACTCTGAATGAAAGCTTTTCCCGCTAAGCAATGCAGAAAACCAGAAAAAAACATCAACAGGAATATTTTTATGAATTATCCAACCCCTCTAACACCTATCCCAGCAGCTGCCATATGAGAGAAAGGACTGGTTGCTTACATTTTTTGCACTTAGAAACTGATGGCTAAGTGAACATTTTACAAGGGCAGCTGCTCTGATGCTGGAGGAGGAATGTGCAGTCCAGGGTCGTCTCCATAACTTGCCCAAGTCCTGGCAGCTCACGCCAGGAGGTGCCAGCCTCTCAGAGGCAGTGAGTTCTCCACTTGGGCCAAAGAGATGCCTTGGCAGCCATAAAAGATTCTCCCTCCTTAACTTTGCTTGTAGCGTGCAGCTCTGGGCAACACGTCTCTCTGCCTCCAAACCCTGCTCCTCTATCTCAGGGTCAAGCCTGCTCTACTTTAATGACTTCGTTTGCAATTAATTTTTACCCTCTAGAAAAGTGATATTTTGCAAACATAGCATAGCTCCAGCATAAAAGGCAAAGCCACACGTACCCCTTAGAAACCTGGATGCGGACCTTTACCTTCCATCAATCTAAGCAAAGCCTGATACCCAGAAATTCAGGTGACCTTTAAGCACCATTTTCCGTGGCTTTTCTCTGTTGAAAGCCAAGAGCACAACATTCTGGTCACCCAGCTAAAAAAATCAAGAATAGGTGACTGTAATGTTGATGATTTCAGACAAGACCCGAGACTGCTTCTGCTCTGTCTGGTTGTTGAAGAATTACTTCCCAGCCACGCAGTAACCACTACTGGAAAGCCTATCCCATGTACCAGTTTGGGTGAAAAACACAAGTCAAGCCCTTTTTCTCAGAAAACAGGCTTAGTTATTTTAGTAGAATCGGCTTTTAGGAAGCACTAAAATGAAGCAACCTCTGTGATTCTCTCTCCTCTGTGAGTCAAGCAGAGCTTAAGCTGTGAGGTATGAGTGTGTGACGAGACAGGAGTGGTTCACTGAATGTAACACCCAAGGCAAATGTGCTTCCAGCTCGAAATTGAAAACTTAAGGTCTCTTTCATTTACTTAGGCAAACACAGTGCAAAGGAGTCCAGAAATGCTTCAGAACTCGTACCACTATTGGCAGGAAGTCAGGAGGGAAAGAACACCTTCCATTTATCATAGACATTATTGCAATTGACTTTCACCAATGGAAGGTGGGGCGGTGATCATCACTGAGCAGACACGAACAGTGAGGGCCTCGATGGTTAGTGTCATTCCAAAGGACTCAGAAACAGTGAATGGAAGAACTATGACTTAAACCAAGTCTCTATTTCTCTCTCTCTCTCTCTCTCTCTCTCTCTCTCTCTCTCACACACACACACACACACACACACACACAGTTTTCTATATACTTCAACCCTGGGCTAATTTCAGCAGGAGATATCTAAAATTTAAAAAGATATTTCTGAGAATGGGGATGAAGGGTAAAAGTAGATCACAAGAAGCAACTTAACAAGTGACAAAGTCAAAATATTATTAAGTTTTCAAAGGACCAGTTAGAATCCTAGGTCATTCACTTTTCAACATTGATGACACGTATATGCACATATATATGCATATGTGTGTATTTATGGGTGGTAGTTGTGCATAGAGAAATGGAGCCTCATGCACCCACCACCCTTCAACAACCCGCAGATAATGTTATTTCTACCCCCGTCCAGTGCCCACAAACCCCAACGCTGGATTATGTTGAAGCAAATCTCAGTGATCGTACAATTTCACCTGTAAGTCTAAAAGATAAGGTCTCTCTCACTCTCTTTCTCTGGACATTATCACAATACCGTCATCATACTTATGGAAATAATACTGGAAAGCTATTTTAAAGGTAATCTTCTAATGCAAACCCCTAATGTGACAGGGAACAAAGGGAGGCTCAGGGAGGAGCTCCAGATTGTAAGGATGGTTCGAGGCAGGTTAGCTTGATTAGCTGAGTTTCTGATTCCCAGCCAAACGCTCTTGCAGAAGACGCAGAAGAATCTCAGTGGTATGGAGCAACCAGGAAGAATACCGAGGCTGCTTGAAAGGGTTGGCATTTGAAATGAACGGAAAACTAAAGAGAGGAAATTGCTCTAGCCAGGCTCTCACTGACACAGAAAGCAAACACGCAAATGGACACTATTTCCCTTCTCTTCCCTTCCCCCTCCTGTCTCTACCCATCACAAGCTGAGGTCTTTCAATTCTAAACCACTCCCACTCAAATCATCATTCATAAACAGGTGGCGTTAACAGTGTTAAATAATTAGCATATTACTTTGGGAAAATGAGCTTCTGTATCCTGAGTTCTAACATGTGTGCTCTCCGCTCCCAGCCCCACCCTATCTCTGCATCACTTAGTCACTGCTTAGTGGCAAGAAGCAGGCAAGCAGGCAGCAGCGGTGAGAAGTTGAGTACCACTGCCCTCTGGGTCCCGGGCGTGGCTTCTGCTGGCTGATCTGTGCCTGAGTATAAACCGGACTGCCATTGCTCCACACAGCCTCAGATGCATGGCTTAGTTTGCCCAGCACTAGTAGGTGGGTTTGTGTGTGTTTTGCTGGGGAATGAAAACTTGTGATAAATGGGTTTTAGCTTGCTGTGTGCAATAAGCATAAATTAATCCCTCTCCAACTGCAGCCTAAACAAGGTAGAAGGGGCAAGTGCTGAGTGGTTTATTTGCCACTCTTCACAAACACAGTAAAGCATGGTCATGGGGTACAGCACGTGACTTAACGATTCCAAGTCTGGGGCTGGCACACATCATTTCTACAATCCTGCAGAAATGCACTGCGTTATTATATTCTATTCAAGAGGACCCAGATTGATTATAATAATAGTGCTGCTTACAGGAATAACAAGTCTTCTTGTGAAAAGTGATTGATACACAGTGAGTGCTAAATACAAAGTCACAGCTAACGTGTATGAGAGAAGAGTGAACTTAAAACGCCATGTGTGGGGTGAGGTAACTGATATGGTCCCTTTTTGAAATCAGATTCTTACCTGGCCGCTTGCTGACAAGCTAAATGACTTACACTGAACCTCAGTTTTCTCGTCTGCATAATGGAGATAAAACTAGTGCCTGTTTTAGCAAGTTGTGAGAATAAAATAAGATGAAATTTATAAAGCACTGACAGGGTGTCTGGCACATGCCAATAGTTTTAAAAGTGTCATATCATTGCTATCATATTTCTGAAAGTGTATTCTACAGAGAACAAGCCCTGAAAAATGACTAGAGTCCATGGTCAGATAATTTTGGGAAATGGTATATGTGGCATTCCCCATCTTGAAGATTCAGTATATGAAAGCTGATAGCAGTCCTTCAGGAAAGAAACTCATAAGACTCCACCACAGAGTTTCACAAAGTCATTAGAGCACAGACCCTTTACAGACTTAGGTCCCACATAACACACTTTAGGGAATGCCTCACCTGGAGCATCACTAAGCCCTTTTGCTGCAGCCTTGCCCCTTTGGGTTATTTCTAAGTTTTAAAGTCAACAATATGGCAGCATCACCTGGTGAAGCCCCACAAATACCCTTACTGCTGTCTGTATTGACTCTCATTCTATCAAAGGGGCTTTCTTGGAGGACTTCTACCTGCTCTATGACCTTGGAACTTTGAACTCGTACTGCATTTCTAATCCAGAAGTGAGTGCTGTCAAGAAGTTACAAAAGCAAGTTCAACTTTGTCATAACTTGCTTTTATTTTTCCTCTCCTGTCTCCAAAGCAGACCCAAGCCAGCCTTTACTTACATGCCTTGAATATCATAAAATCCATGTGGCTGAAATCTCTTTTTCAGAAATTAAGGTTATATGGGAATGGCACGGAGAACGTTTATCTAGACCATAGAAAGGGTTGACAGGCCTTTATGACAGAGCACCCTCATTCGTCTAATAGCCCTTCCTTCCAGTTCAAGTCCAAACCCAATCATAACAGTCTTAAGGATTGCTACAGCCTCTTGATCATAAAGCCATGATCCTGCAGGCCAGATTGGGTGGGAATTCCCAGGGAAGGCTCTAATGACTAGTGAAGCGTGGCTACTAGTTTTAAACTGGACATGGGTCTTCAGGAACACCTAGTCACCTCAGGTTGAGGTCACTTGGCCAAATAATGACAACCGTGGATACCTCAAAGACCAAACTTATCACTGTAACTGACAGACAGGAAGAGAAGGATGCCTTTTGGTTTTCTAGGGTGGCAAGTCAGTGAGGTATCCTGTTTACTATGTAAAGCGTTTCTCAAAGTATAATTTCCCGACCACGTGAATCAGAATCACCTGGAGAACTTGTGAAAACGCAGTTTCCTAGGCTTCACTTGAGAAAAAATATATCAGTCTCTGAGAGTGAGTCCCAGAAATCTACGTGTGGAACAAGCTACACAGGTCATTATTATGCATACCAGCTTGAGAGTACTGTGTGGTAAGCCCCTCCTACTGTCACTCATAAAACACCCAGTTCTTATCTTTAGAGTGTGCCTGACCTTTATACACCCTGGGTCACTAAAACAAAACAAAACAAAAAACCACATCCCTTGATTGTTAATAGTACTTCAATCCCATTACGACTTCAGGAGAATTTTCTAAACTACCTAAAAGGCATCTCAAATCTCCCCTGAGACTGCTCAGCCCCATCTAGATTAATTGCGTTACTGGATCAATTCTCTACTTCTTTCTGTACCCATGCCTCGAGCACCTTGAATTTGAAGCTTCTCCTACGAAGAGGTGAAATCTGTTTCCTCACCCCCTTGAATCTGGGCTAGCACTGGGACTTGATTTGGCAATGGCATGCAACACAAGTGATGGTGCTCCAGTTGTGAGCTTCAAGGCCTTGTGCACCTTTGCTCTCTCTCTTGGAATCCTATCATGGCCACGTGTGAGCAAGCCCAGGGAAGCCCACTGAAGGAGATGAGAGACCATGTGGAGCAGAGCTTAATTATCCCAACTGAGGCTGTTCTAGAGCCAGCCTACAGCCAGCTGACCCCCAACACGGGGACAGCTCAGTCGAGATCAGCAGAGCTCCCTACCCAAGAATCCATAGCTGACTGCAGACACACAATGAGCACAGATAAATCCAGAAGAACCACCGAGCTGATCCATAGACTCATACATTGTTAAGCCACTGAATTTCGGGGTGGTTTGTTACATAGTAATAGCTTATTAACATCTTCTCTCTTCAAAACTCTTCTCTTCCAACTGATTAAACATCCAATTAGTAATTCTTACTATTGGGCTCTATATTATCAAATTCTTGGTATGGACGTCTGTCCCCACTGGCAGGGTGCCAGGGTGTAAGTAACATGACCATAAATGTTCTTTTCCAAACCAGGACACTTTAAGAATGAAAGGAAATGCTATGAAAACTGATGTAGACACAACAGATATGGCCTGACAGTCTTGGTCACTGTAGGTGTAAGAAACTTGGTGTCTAAAAGGTAGCTTGTCCTAGATTCTGGTATCTTCTCTGTATCATGTATGTGTTCTCCTGCCTTCATTTTCTCCTGCCAATTTCTCTGGACTATCTGCCTTGCCTTTCCCATGGGGAACTGTACCTCCTGCATCCTAACTACTGCTTCTTTCCAATTTGATGCATGCTTGTACCCCATTTCTGAACTGTTCATCTGATCACTCTTTCCTGACCATTCTCTGCCCAAGAGATTCTAGGTGCATCCTCAGGCCAATTACCCTATAGTCATTTCGTGCCTTTTTATGGGCCCAGGAAATCTTAGAAAAAAGTGGTGAAGAAAGAATCTTTAGAGTCTACAGAGCAACTTCATTGCTGGTATATTTATGAAAGTATCACATTTGGTTTAGTCACATTGGATGTCATGTTTAACATCTCAGCACCTGTTATTAATTATCATAATACCATAAAAGCTTAATAACTGTTAAAAACCACTGGGTACACGTGTCTGTGAAACAGCTTAATTATTTGTAGAGGAAAAAAATGATTTGGGGGGAAAAACAGAAGGAAGGAAAAATATTACTAGCATGACTTTACTCGCAAAAGACTTGTAAGTGATAACCGTGTAGGTAATAAGGCAACCAGAGACTAAAGAGACAGAAAAATGTATTTGGCTGGGGAAGAATTCCACTAGTACTAATTTCATCCCTAAATGGCAAATGTTATTGCAACAATTTATTTTACTTTACAGTTCCGAGCTCCACAACTCTACGATTTGGCATCTGCATCCATAACGATGTGGCTTAGATTATAGTGAATTTTCTAAAGCTTCTGGACGCGTGCTAATTCTGCCTTCAAGTGGAAGGGGTTTCTCAATGTAAACTGTCGGGCAGAATTCATGATGTATCTTGACCTAGACTGAAATTCTGAGTACCTTATCCCCTCTCACGTTGACTCATAACATATCCAGAGGTAGCAACTGAAGCTGGGAAATATTAATTCTCTAATATGTCTGTGATAATATCTTTTTATTACACCTGAAAAAGAAATTGAACCAGTCAGCAGCAACCACGGAGGCCAAGATAATACAAGATAACGGTTTTATTAAAAACCCACACATACCCTTGACAAAGGACAGTTTTCCTAAACATAATAGCTTAAACAAGGCAACTGCTAGACACACATGAGGGGTTAAGAGCAGTTACTGGCTGTTAAAAATGTTTTAAATTCAACCTGAGATTTGAGGCTCTTCCTTTGAGAAGTATTAACGTTTCAAATTTTTTATCATCAGTATCCAAAACTCCAGAAGAGCAGTGACCCCACTGGAAAGCTAAGAGTAGAAGAACACCCCGATTCTCTAATATGTGCAGAAATAACAGTGAGATGCGGATGTATCATTTTCTGCTCACTGTAGCACATTAATAACATCGAGATAATATCATTTGTTTAACTTTCATAGAACTCATGGCTATTCAATTACATCTGCCACTAACATTCTGGTTCACACTTTAATCATTTTTCAACTGCTTCACGGCCACAGCTCTTGGCTGGCCTTTGCCATTCATCTAGATTATGGATACAGTATATCCCACATTCAGAGACAGGCTTCATTTTTTCCCTACTCCCGCTGTCATCCACCCATTCTGCCAATTAAGTAAGCTCCAAATATCGGAGGAATTAGATTTTAATGTTTATTACTAATTTCCTCCTACTCTAAATATCAAGGGTTCTTCCCTTTTAGTGCATGTCTCTGTTTTAGTGGATGCCCTGAGTTGTAAATCAGATTTATTGCTGGAGATAGCTCAGCACCTTTCCTTGTTATGCAGATGGATTTCTGTCTGTGGAATGCTCTTTAAGAGCAGTGGTTGAGACTGGTGAAAGGCCTGGCTGCATAAGCATCCCTTGGGGAACTTGTTACAAACGCAGATTCGTGGATATCTCTCCCTGGGATTCTGATTCCAGGGATGTGCAGTGAGGCCTGAAGAATCTCTACTTTTATGAAGTATCCTCGGTAATTTGACGTACAGTCAAATTTAAGAACAACTGCTTTATAGCAGGGATTGCCTACCCTGGGTTATAAAGAGATTTTCCAACCACAGAACAGGCTGACATTTATCCCAAATATTTTGAGGGACCCAGTCAGCACCAGCTCTTCCAGTCTCTGTGTAGAAGGCTCAGCAGCCAAGTTTTGGTTGATTTACCCAATAAATAACCCCTGAGAAATGCAAAAAATTTCTAAGTGCTGTTGTTTGTCATTTAGTATGAATCCATCTAGTTAGGGTCTGTGTCCTCAAATAAGATGTAGTGTTGTCCCTTGCTTGCTCAGTCTTTAATTTCTATTCTTATTGCGATCATCTATTCTACCAAAGAAGAATCAACGCTTTTTTTTTTTTTTTTTTTTTGTGGTACGCGGGCCTCTCACTGTTGCGGCCTCTCCCGTTGCGGAGCACAGGCTCCAGACGCGCAGGCTCAGCGGCCATGGCTCACGGGCCCAGCCGCTCCGCGGCATGTGGGATCTTCCCGGACCGGGGAACGAACCCGTGTCCCCTACATCGGCAGGCGGACCTGCAACCACTGCGCCACCAGGGAAGCCTGAATCAACACATTTTTTAAGCTGCTTCCTCCCCAGCCCCCTTCTCCCTGTCCCCACACCCCCACTCCAAAGTATAATCACTGAATTTACTCCTGATCATGCGCGCTCATAGGAACAAAGATATAGAGTTTGATGTAGCTTGAAAGATTTGTTTCAGCAATTAGGTCTTTAATTTATTACCTGTCAGCAGATTCCCTTCACCTGGCAATCTACTAAAAGATGATAAAATAAAGCTCGCAGTTTAAAGCAGTCTGGCGTCCTGGTCTCCTCACATGAGTGTCAATCCCCTATTCCTAGCTTCCTCTTAAGGTTTTTCACTTGTATGTTTTACGGCACCCAACCCGACACGGCCATGAAACTTAGCTTCTTTGGCAACTAAAAAAGAGATTCCACCTCCTGGGATTCCAACTCTATCAAATAAATCACCATCTCTTGTTACCTGGGTTGAAAAATTCTTATAAAATGAGTAAATACTTTGTGAAAAGAGAAAGGATTACTGACTGTTGTCCGAACCTATTGTCTTTGAAAATCCTTTCATTTGCCCCTTCTTTCCTTTTCCATGTGTATCCTACTTTGCAATATTAAACATGCATTAATGAGAGTTTTCTCACATCATGCATGGATGAGGAACAAAGTGCGTGATACAAATGACATATCAAGTAATGGCATATTTGACTCCCCTGAATTTTATCCTTCTCTCTTTCCTCTGCTCATAATTTTACTTTCAGTTAATATACCAATTAGGAATATTTGAGGGTATGTGTCTAGATGCCCAAACCAAGTATAAACCATACGATGTCACTTTGCTGTGCTTCTGCTCAGCACCGCCCCTCAACCTGGCAGGCTTATTTCCTCTCATTTGGGTGAATTCCTATTCAATATGAATAGTTCATTTATTGAACTTTCTGCATGGAATGTTTTTCATCCTCTTCATTTAGAATTGGGGCCACTAGTATTTGGGCCTCAGGTCTAGCCAGTGTGCACTGAATGAGGGTCCTAGTTCATTTCATATCCCTGGACAAACCATAGCTTTAAAGGAATCCCTGCAAAATGAGGCACAGAGTCACGTGAGAAGTAAGATGATACATCCGAAATGGACTGTGCCCTTGAGTAAATTCCAAGTTACCAGGGGCAATGAGAAAACTAGTGGCATTTTAGGGATATTTTCTTAAGGGCTCAGGTTTGTTCTGCTGTTAAGTACCTACAGAGATCAAATGCTCTGCAAACAGATTCTGAACCTTCCTGTGAGCCTTGCAGGAAAAACTCTCCCTAAGTCATCCCTATATCACAGCTCTTAAAATACAGGAGAAAATAAATAAATAAGTAAAGGCAGGCCAGGGTAAAAGCATGCATAAGACAGAACTCAAGGGAGACGTTACAAATGATGTGAAGAAGGTCTGGTTTGTTTGATCAGGTAAAGCATAGGGTAATCTAAGGCGTGAGACCCTGAGCTCTGTCATGAAGTGAGGCTGCTCTGGAAACGGTATCAGAGATCTGAGAAGTGAAATAAGGGCCAATAAGTAAACTTGCTTCCCTCTCTTTCAGGAACATTCCTCTTGCCAGTCCGTCTCCCATTGTCTTTAGGACCTCTCGTTCTGGGACACAGAGTTCTAATTTTCCTTCCACCCACCCATTTCCCACAATGTGTATATCAACAACTATCCTACATCTTAAGAGGATACCTGACATAAAGAAAGCACAGAGATGGGTTTTCCTCGGATGCTTACTGGATAAATAAATGAGTGCAAGGCTCCACTCACTCATGGTAAGAAGTAACATGACATGGAGACAGGTTCACAGTTGAACACACTGACTCCAAAGGTTAACTGGGGGGGATGGAATTTTTAATGCACCTCTACAGGTTATAAATTAATTATATATCTATTTATGAAAGCAGTATTTATTGAGCACATGCTATGGGCAAGTTCTCTTCTAGGTACAATGACGGAGACACTATACAGATATGGTGAACTGTATCCTCGGGAAATTAAATAGGAGAGGTGATGATGATGATCAGACAGATACAGCTTAAAAAAGTCCACGTGAGTTCTGACAAGGGATAGATGGTATCCAGGTAAAGATCTCCGGAAAGATGCTATATGCAAATGTTGGCACTGAGCTGAGCCTTAAATACAGAGACAGAAGAGATGGAGAAAAGTAGAGAAGGGGGAGAAATATTCCAATTGGGAATACCACGAGCAAAGGTACACTTCAGTCAAATCACCAGCATTGCCAGTCCAGCCCCCAGCTTGATTGAGCGCTTCTCCCTTTGCTCAACACGGCGCCAGCTGCCATGAGGTCCTAAAAGCCAAAGAGAGCCACTCAGGGTATGGCCCTCCCTCAAACTTCTTGATAACAGCTCTTCGTCCTCTCCTTATTCCCATACAGTCTGAAATCTTTCCTTTCTACAAGAGAGTTTTAGAAACCTAGCTGTCAGGAGTGATTAGGCCCTCAAGAGGAATTGCACAGAAACCGAGAAGCAAAGGAATAGCTAAAAACAAAACAAGGACTGCGTTCAATGTTTAGCTCCACTTAGGCACCAAGTTAATGAATTCCTTAATAGAACATGTGGGGGAAAGAAATGAAATCCAGTCTCTAATGACATCCAGATATCTGGAAATGCTTACCTTGTGTTCCCATAAAAGCAAACAGGGAACTGAGTTTGAAAAACAAAAGAAGGCTAGTAAATTCCTGAAAGGAGACAGTTCTTTTTCCTTGGAGATGAACCAAATTATGCATTGCCTCTCCCACCAGCAACATACTCTGGCTCAAATATTTTTAAAAGAAGGCTGCTGAACATCTGCTAAGCAATTAATGGAATGCAGCAGTGTGCTGGAATGGTCCCTGGAAAGGTATTAGCAATCCTGCTTATGAAACATGAAATGTTACAAGCAGTGGTCCTTTTTTCCTTTTTTAAATTGTAGTTTATTTTTATTTTCTGCCAGGGGGGTTGAGAGGAAGGGAAAGGAAGCTGAGGTGGAAGTTCTGCGTCAAATTCTCTTCCTCACTGTGTCTTTTTTCCCCCAGGTATCGTTCTCCTTCTCTTCTAGCCATCCCAATATGATGTGTTAATTTCAACTTAATCAAAGAAACTGCAGCAATGTCTCAATCCAACTGATCCCCTACCCAATGTGCCAAGTTTTCTATGAGTGAAAGGAGAATTCCCTCATAGTCTACCACCCTGTCCTAATAGTTAAAAAAAAAAAAAATTGGGCAGTTAGAACTATAACTTAGGAACAATCGCCAATGGGAAACTGATCCCTCCTATATTTTACTTCCTCATCACAGTCATTGAAGAGTGCCAGCCTTAACACAAGCCTTGCCTTTTGCATATGCAAGTCTGGCTGACAGTGACTTTGTACCCTTAGATTCTGCCAGTCCTAACACTATTATGACAAATATGGCTAAAATCAATACAGAGAAAGTTTCCAAGGCTCAGTTATTGTGTCAGCCCTTGGCATTCTCTTCCTTTACTCTTCCAACTGGAGTTGATTATCCACATATAAGTCTACATTTAACTCCAGTCACCCAGCCAGGCACCCTAGGAAGCTCAATAATGCCAGGTGATCAGGTTTCGAATTACACTGCCAAAAGATGTAGGAGAGATACTATCAGATCTAACAGGGAAGAATCAGGGACAGCCCCAATGTTTGGGAGCCAAAGAATTTTCTCACTCTCTCCAAATTGGCCCAGCCTAAGTCTGGGCTTTTGCCTCAAATTGCAGTTTTGTTTTGTTCCCTTGGTAACTCTGCATAGTATATATCTATGCTGCAGAGGTCTCTCCTTCAAATCTCAGTGTGTTCCCAGTAACACACTCCCTTTTGCCAGCCCTTCCTCCCAGGGATCTGCGTACTGCTCCCCAAATTCCCAGCTGTGAAATGAAGTATGAACACTAATTGGATAAATTTTCCAGATCTTCCCAACTTTGCATTTGTCCTTGCCATCTGGAACTTACACTGGTGGGATTAATTTTTTGTGGTTATCAGGAATGGCCTTTCTTTCCCACATGGAACTATGGATTCATGGATGCCTTTGCTATATCAGTTTCCCTGGCCAAGCCGCTGGCCAGATCAGTTTCAGCTAATTAGCCACTTTTTTTATCCTTATTTTTCAGCTGGATCCCAGCTCTAAACCAGATGTCATCACAGGAAGGCATCCTTAAGTACCACTTAAAATAAGATTCAAATTCAGGAAGCTAATCTGAACCACCTTTGGCGTGTGATGTGACCATCCGTTAAATAAAAACCAGGCATATTAAATAACTGTTGGAAGAGAGAGAGGTATGGGGAAGAAAAGGTATGAAATGCAAGTTGCCTCCAGAATTTGAGAGTGGGGTTAGTTCTCTGGCTATCTTGGTCTATGATGCTCCCCTTTCTAACAAAGTCCCTGGGGAGTGTTTTCTAATAAATCAGGCTACACTACAGCAAAATACGCTGCCTGAAGATAGCATTCCTTTAGAAGCAGAGTACGCTGTAAAGGGATGAACTAGTTGGCCACATCCCCTCAAACCCAGAGTTCAGTATGGAGTATCAGGCACAGCTGTTTTTAACCTCTAAACTCAAAGGGAACAAGTCACTTTAGCTGTCGTAGGAGAAGATGATGAAGTTCAGGATGCCAACCAACAGGCTGGACTGTGTAGTTCGATGAAATAATCAGTAAACTTATTTCGACCAATTTCAAGTAGTTACTTTCTGCTCATTTGACAACATCTGTCAGTGGCTTGGCCATCAGCATGACTACAAGGGATGTTTCTGGACTTTGTTTTCCAGTTCAACCAGCTAATGTGTAACTGCCACGTGTCACCACCATTCACCAAAGACCAAAGGCCAACCTTCTTGGTAGGAAAGAGCCAGTCTTGATCATCAAATGCTCTGAGATAAGTTGGCAGCCTTCGTTCAGGTCTCAGGCTTAAGGGCTGCCCTCCTAGGTACTTCATAGTTTGCTTTTCTCTTACACTTTCTTGTTTTCTTCAGGACCTTTTCATCATTCAGAAGGTGGCATTTGTTAATGCACTTCCTCCCTGGCTTTCCCCAATGATGGAAGCTTCATGGAGCCAGAGACTTTATCCCATGCTGAGAACATTTCTTGGCTCAGAGTAGCCAGGAACTCGGTAAATGTCTGTTCGACAGATGAATTAGGAGGACAAGCTGCAGAATAGCTAATCAGCCCTACTCAATCCTTCCTCTTAAGAGACACCTTTCTCAAGTGACACTGAATCCATCACACCTCTGCTCCTAGGTCTCCACGGCTTCCCAGAGCCCACCAAAGGAAGTACAAATGGCTCAGCCTGGCATATTTCCACCCTCCCACCTCCGTATCCTATGTTCAGGACACTGACTTTCAAATATCTGTATTTTTTAAAGCAGTGCTTTTTTTTTTTTTTTAAGAAAAAACATTTTATGAAACCCTAATAAAGAAAAAAGATGGAATCCAAGCAGAAAAGAGGCCAATGGCCAACCTGTTTGGCCATCCTCTAGACCTAGGCACACCTCCAGGAAACCAGAGAATGGACTTGGAAACACCTGATCTTTGTTCCCACTTATCCAGCATCCCAAAGCCCTCAAGGCTTTCGTGTTCCTTCCTTGGTGCTTCAGTACTTGGAATAATCTCTTGAGTTCAGTCCTTTCCACTTTTCAAGGTCCTTCCCAAAGATTACCTCCTCCATGAAGCTTCCCTGGGTCATTTTGACTGGGTACAATTTATCCCTACTTTAAATTTCTTATAAAACTCTGATTGTTAGGAATAAAAAGAATAAAAAGAAAAATAATACCTTACTATGCACCAGGCACTTCTCTAAGTGCATTACCTAAATTAACTTAATCCTCACGCAATCCCATTGTCATAGATGCAACAGAGAAGTTAGTTAAGTCTCCTCTCAAAGTCCACATAGTAAGCAAGTGATGGAGCAAGACTGAAACCAATAGTCTGGCTACACAACTGCAAAGTCCAAGCGCTTAGAAACGTTCTATTGTCTCTCTATAAAGGCATTTATGCATTTTACTTGTTCAGAGATCCCAGCATTGACCATTTCCCCCATCCCACAGTACTGCCACCACTGCTACCACCAAACTTTGAAACACCACAACCAGGTGATATGTTTTTTGAGGGCAAAGACCATCTCCTACTGGCCTTTATGCAGCGTCAATACAGTACTCTGCAAAAATAAGTGCTCAATAAATAGTGTTAATTTAATTTATTATTAATATAAAACAATAACATCTATTTCTATATACTTGGGATAACCTGAATTATTATTGACACTTCTATATAGCCTTAAGAAGAAGGTTTTCCCCATCATCTTTTACAGGTGAAGAGACAGAAGTTCAATGATATGAATTCATTTGTAAGATCCTGACCAACGTGGGGTTCAGCTTCTGGCTATGACCCTGGACAGCTCCTAAGTCCCAGCTATTTCTATTGTACGATTTTATCCCAAGACTGAAAGCAAGAAAATTCTTTGTAACATGAATGATTTAAAAATAAAGTTTTGCAGAAAGACCAGAAAAAAGTTATTTGTAAGGTTAACTTTATTTTCAAGATTTCTGTAAGATGAAGTATGCTATCATTTGAGGGGTCTTTTAGTGATTCACTGATGGTTTTTGCCAGGGACTAAGTGGGAAAATCACCTTATTCTGTTGCCTTTTGGGTCCCCATTAAGGCAAAAATGCCCGGCAAGGGAACCTCCAAAGACTGATGCCCTATTTCTGATTAGCAGTGGCACCATTTAGACTTGTTTTGCTGAAACAACAAATTGGGACCCCCTCTGCTAGAGCCACTAGCCAGAACCCAGGGACAGGAACACTGACCTGCTGTTAAGTGAGCCGCGTGGACAAGGACTTGGACTCCAGGCTTCAGCTCAAAGTGCACGGAGTTCAGGTTGAGCTTGTGAATCAGCAGTTGTGATATCTGAAAGAAGAAGTGTCAGAGTGAGTGCCACCCGAACTGCCACACCAACTACATACAAATGTGCTGAGCAATATTCACCGCACTGACCAAGGCTTCCCAATATTGTATCTGTGAATGATATGAATGACTTTTATATGATTTTGAGTTTTTAGTCCACAATATGCTGACAGAATTATTTTCTAAGCATGACTTGACTTTACATCCGAATTGTTACAAAATAGGACAAACTATTAGTAAATCAGATATTTCTACTCTTATAAAATTATCCTGTTACCAGCTTGGAGAAATCACCCCTGGTTTTCTGAGAGGGCATTTGTTATACACAAGGATTTAAAAGAAGTAAATATATACGATTTACAAATTCTGGTGAGATTCATATCCATTTATTTTACTCCTTGATAGTGGACTCTACCTTATTCCTTTCTTTGCTTCCCTTCTCTTCCCCAAAACATACCCTGTGGCTTTCCCAGAATGGATATTTCATGGATATTTATTGATGATAAATATTGTTCTGCTAAAATAGTAAATTATACATTTGCAACAAAGTGTAAATCACAACTTAATGCATTGGCTGACTCTTGTTTCGTGCTTATGAACCTAAAACCACTCCTTAGGCTGACACACGTGTACTGGGTAGACGGATGGAGTTCTGGGCCATGAAATAACCCCAGCAAGGGACAAAGGACCTTGTTTTGGGTAGTAACAGCATAAGGTAAGGTTTTCTAGACAAGGTAAAACGCTGTTCACGTGTTTAAAGTAGAAAACCAGCTCAATTTGCTCTGTTTCATTCACCCTTTCGAGTCATTTGTGGAAAGCTATCAGACAAAACCACACTCCTATTATCTGGTCTCTTTGCCTCATTTTTAACATTCTAATCACAGTGTAGTATTTTATTTATATGCCATTTAAGTCTGGTTAGATGCTTTCTGAACATCGTTCTGCTAGTTAAATTCTTAAATTATTTTTCCTTTTATATTTATTAAGTTTCACTTAGTCTACTGAGTTGCCAAAATGACAGCTTTGGTCCTTTAATCAATGAAGCAGGGCCTGATGGCTTTGTTTTCAAGCACAGAGTCTCCTGCAGAGGCCCCTGTCCAGTAATGGAACTGAACTGCCCTGAAGATGAACTTCTTTGCTTAACAGGAACTTGGGATGACTGTCAGTGACCCGTGGTTGAGCACCTGGGATCCAGTTCAAGTTCAGCCTCTCAAATGTTTCCACTTGGCAAACCACGCAGAAGAACAAGGTTGTGATAAACTTATGCTGAAAACAACTTTATTCTCTCTCTATAAGCTACTCTTTCTCCTGGGTACTGAGAAGCTTCCAAAATGTTCCAGGTTTACAGGAAGAGTGGATTTCTAACACGGACTGTGTAGAATGGTTTTCCTTTGTGTCCTGTAAAGTATTACAATGTACAAGTTCCTATTCTATCTTATTCTTATCATTCAATTGGCAAGGCCTTTCTAAGAATCTGACAGTGGATTTTTTTTTTTTTTTTTTTCCCTGTACGCGGGCCTCTCACTGCCGTGGCCTAACCCATTGCGGAGCACAGGCTCCGGGCGCGCAGGCTCAGCGGCCATGGCTCACGTGCCCAGCCGCTCCGCGGCATGTGGGATCTTCCCGGACCGGGGCACGAACCCGCGTCCCCTGCATCGGCAGGCGGACTCTCAACCACTGCGCCACCACGGAAGCCCGACAGTGGATTTTTTAGTAGAGGTTATCAGAAAGGTTTTGGCTATGAAATAAACATATACACACAGAAATGTGTGTATATATGTGTGAAATATATATAATTAAGTATGCATGAAATTCATATGCTTATATACATACGCATACATGTGTGCACGTACATACATACTTATATTTGGAGAAAAATATATTTTAACTCAAATAGGAAAAACTTATCAGAAGTAATTAAGGAAGTATCCTGTTTTGCAGAGTCCATCACGTAGACAAAAGGGGACTATGTATTTGCATGAGAAAGGCTTCTTTCTTTCAACCAGCTGAAGTGATACTTCTTTCTTTTCCCTGAGGATGTTTCTTCAATACTTTGTGGGAAAGAACTTATGCGCAGAAACAAAACTAAATAAAATTTACACTGCTTACAAGAATAATCTCAGTTAGAACCACATATTTCTCTACTCAAATGAGTATGAAACTGTTGACAGATTTTGACATTACTTTAAATGTTTTCCACCCCATCTGCAGAAATGTTTATTCTGTATTGTTTTCATCAGTTCATGAGTTGTTATATGCATTTGTACATATATTATCTATGCATTGAACACTCTGTATGGGCAAAGTTGCATATTTCTTACTATTTTTTTCTAACACAACATATCTCAGGTTTTAGTGTTGCTACCTCCATTGAAAGGAACATGGAGCTTAAAGGACATTACTAAGTTTACCCAGTTAATATTTGAAGAATTGAGACGAGAATTCAGTTTTGCTCGACTCCTAATCTTAGGACATTTCCATGAAAAACATTTTCCTTGAGCCAGCTGACAAAGACGCAAAAGGTATTTGGAAGGAGGTCCAGCTGAGCAGATTTAGGAGATAAAAAATTGCAGCATTTCATTAATTATGCTTCTATCTCTCATCCAACTGTGAAGCGCACAACTTAAAGCACCAGTCCTGTGTCAGTTGACCAATATGAGCTACAGGCAATTCCTAACCTCAGCCTCAGGATTGCCACACTCTGTTCACCAGTTAATTTATAATGTTTAGGAGAGTCTTTGGCTATGAAAGGAGCAGAATAAACTGCGACTATAGAACAGTGTGGTGACAGCCTAAATGGAAAGCACGCAAGTTTGCATGATAAAGACTCAAGTGAAATAATGTGTAATTGCTGGGAGATCGGTCCTCCTAAAGCAAGTTGAATCTATTCATTTTTCTTTTTCTGTCCAAAGTGTGTAGTCTTAGCAAATTTCATTTATCCTTTGCACTAGCATCCCTCTTCTGCTGCTCTCCATTTTCTGTTCTCTAATCATGACCAAAGAAACAACATATTATTCTTAGTATCTGCCTATTTGGTGGAATATGCCTATGATTCAAATGCAATCCACTCTTCGTTTAAACTACCACTTAAAAAGACAGTGGGAACTCAATAAAAATACTTGGAAAGACACCATCAAAAGGGTGTAGTGGAAGGGACCTGGTAGGGGGAAAATACCAATTCTCTTCCTCATCTTCTTCACAAAGTATGATGTTTAAGTGTGGTAATCAGAATAGGTTAGGTCAGGCTGAGGTAACAATGCTAAAATTTTGGGGACTTGAAACAAAGGAAGTATATTTCTTCTTACACTCCATATCCACTGCAGGTAGGCAATGATGCTGGGCTCATTACAGTCACACAGAGACAAAGGCTGGTAGATCAGCCCCCTCAAATGTACACAACACCATAGGAGGGAAAAAGCATTCTTAAGGTTCTCTAACTGGCATTTGAATACTTCAGCTTGGAAGTGACGCTTATCACTTCTGCTCCCACCTCATTGGCCAGAATTAGTTACATGGCTCTGTCTACAGAAGAGACTCATGGGTACAACCCTACTGGTACCCAGAAGTGGTGAGCTAGAGATGTTTAGTCAACAGAAGGGATGGTTACCATGCGAAGAACACATTCAACATCTAAACAATGTTTAATGAGACCAGTAGAGGAAAACAGACTCTCAGATCATTAGAATGGGGTGTCAAACATTGAAACACGAAGAAAGAGAAGTTTAAGGACAACACAAAAGTTGGTAATTTATGAAACATGAAACCCAAAGAAGTGGTACAAAGTGAAACTACAGATTCAAAATGGGCTTTGGCAGATTTATCCATGGCAAAGCTACATTGGGACAAACAACTAATGCTTATCTCTGAAGTTGGGAGGAGGGATGCAAACCCTACTGAACATAAATAGCATTCTGGTGCCATGTTTAGAGGGAGACTTGCTTGGGATGACCTTGCAACTGACCCAGTCAGTCAGTCCTGATCATGTTAAGTTATGAAGGCCCCCTCAAAGAGTAGTTGAATGATATTACTTTTGCAATCAACAGAGAAAGATCTTTCTCAATTCATATAGCATGATTTCTGGACTAAAACTTGGAGTAAGCAATGGAGCCAAACATGAATTCTATTTAACAATTCTCTGTTTTGTTAGCATGACAGAATCATCTTGATTAAAGTGCCTAAGAAGTTTTTCCTGGATGACATAATGAAGAAATAATTTGTCCATATTCACTCCTTTCCCTTGGATTCTCCAACACTAGCTCTAAGCTTCTCTTTTTCTCCTTTTGCCATATTCCTTTGGCTCAACTCTTACCTATTCTTTCAATTACAGTTTCCTGTTTTAGTGACCTTCCTTGTGAACTCCAAAATATTTCTTCAGTTCCTCGCTTTAAAAAATCTGAACAGGGCAGACTGAGTATAAAGAAAATAGTCTGAGATGACTTATTACATCTCATAATGAATCTTTAATTTCTAGAAATGTTGCCAATAGACTGCTCCATTTCCAGAGGCACCTTTCCTTTCCCTGTCTTTTGGATTCTGCATCTGTCAAATGTACATGGTAACACAAACAACCGAAGAGGAAATTCCTTGTTGGTGGTTGACATTTTGTCCTTAGTCTTTTTGCTCCTTTTAAATGCGCTCATGCCCTTTAAGGATTCAGCAAGACAACACCACGTAGGCTCCCTATCTCCCCAGCACAGCATCACACCCAGAGCATGATGGTCCTTCCTCCTTCCAGGAGAGGTAGATACAAATATGAGGACTCAGAGAGATGCCTGGGAGTACAGTGGTAGAGGGGGTATGGTTTGCTCCACACCTGAGCAGCTGGCTTCAGGGTAGCCCTATCCCTGATGAGGCCAGCTAAGGGCAAGTGAGACTTTTCTCACTCTCTGGAGATGTGAAGTAAAGAGTGGTGGAACCCTCCCAGACAGAGGTCACTTGATTAACCCAGCCCAACGTTATCCGGATAACAAGGTCAAGTACTTCTCACTGTGAGGAATTTTCAATTTATTTCACAGACAAGCTGGCTCCAACTAAGCCAGCATCTCTCCTCCCCTGGGAACATTATTAGAGGAAACTGAGGGAGGAGAGCGCAGAGCCCTTTGCTGGGGCCCTGCCCTCACAGTCTTCAGGGTCCATCTGGCCAGGGTCCCACTCATTCCCCTGCTGGGAGTTCTGTGCAGTATCTTTACAAGAAAGGGGCCAGAGTATTAACAGGGGGGATAAAGTCAGCTCTTCCCAAGTTCCATCTGGGATTCGGAGTGCAGCCTTTAAAGGAGGGGGGTCCTTTCTGTTGTTTGGTTTTATTTTGCATTCAGTTGAAATTTCTATGTAATTTATGACAGAGGAAGTCAGTTGCTTTTGCCTGCCTCCCGTTCCTTCTCCTTCCCCCACATTCTTCTTTAAGGAACCATATCCTTATGTATTCTTTGCCCATTTGGTTTAGGAAGGGCTCCCTAAACTCCTGATCCAGGGAGGGTATAACACATTGAGTTGTCACTAATGGAGCTCTAGTCTTCTGATTACCAGGCTAGTTAAGACATGCCCACTTCAGCCAAGTTGAGTCAGTGAGAATTATCACCCTGGGCTCTTGGGGTGCACTCAGGGGAGAGGCAATGTCTTTTGAATGGGGCTGATAAGATGACTAAATAAAAGACTGGGGCTTCCTGTGGTCATTCTTGTCTTCCTATGTGTTGGCTTCATTCTCAGGCAGACTTCCCATGTGGTAGCAACGAAAAGAGATGGAGAAAGAGGGAGAGAGGAAGACAGGGGAGTAACCTGGTGACACTTCCTCTCTGAGTTCATCCACGCCTGAACTGTATCCTTGGACTTCCCAACTAAAGAAGCTCATGACTTCACCTTTTCCCCTTAAATTTGTTTGAATAGAATATATGTTCACTGCGTCAGGAAAAAAACCCTGCAAAAACCCAAAGCAAAACATCTCTTGTTCATTTCCTGGTACAACAGGCTTGGTATCTTGGGGGGCCCGCAGAAGTCAAGTGGTACCCGAAGACACATCTGCAGCATGGCAGAGCAAGGGGACTGCTAGGCTTGAGAGTTAGTTGCAGAAACAGAAGCAGAAACTCATTTTCCTTGAAGAGTTGTGTCTCCTCAGGCAATTCACAGCTCCCTGTTGGGGCCTGAAGTTCTTCATTTTAGAGTGACTGAGTCAGAGAGAAAGATTAAAGGACCCCTCTTAGGACAAAACCTGTAGGATTCCTGTGGGCAGCCCCTATTTTGTTGGTTCTCGACACAAGGCTTAATTTGTATGTTGATTTCATAACTGCACTTATTAATCGGGGTAATGATACTCTCCACAAGACACTGATTTCTTATGTACTTGGTTTGGCATTTGTTTGGTCACTGTATTTAGTTTGAGTCCTGGGTAAGGCTGCTACACTGGCAATTCCCTTAACCAGAGTTACAATCTCTCACTTGGTACTGTTTTCCCTTAATGCCATCCATCTGCATGATAACTTAGATGAGTCATCCTCCCTCCAGTTTACTCACTCATGCATGTTCTTTCTGTTTCCTGTTGTCCTTGTTCTCTTGTGCAATTTCATTCATTAATCTTTTTCTCCTTATTGTCACCATCCTCTTTCTTCCAATACATGTCCTGGACGATACTAGTCTTTAATACTCTTACTTTTCTTTTTTTTTTTTTTTTTTTTTGCATTTCTCATATACTCTCCTCCTATCACAAAATGTCCATAAATGTAACCACCATCTATTTACCACTTACTAAGTATCTACTATAGGTCAAGGGCTTTGCTGTATCATTTCTTTAATGACCTCTCAAACACCCTCTGAGATGGGTATTATAGATTATGTGATTTGGGCTGAATTACTTAACTTTTCTGAATATTTGTCCTCTATAGGATATACACAATGAATATAAGAGCTGAAGCTAGAAACCTGGTTTATGTTTCTCCAAACCTGTGGTCTTTCTAATAAGATGTCTGGACTCCCTACATGTGTACCAAATGTTAAGTCCCACAGCTTTCACACAAGCCAAGCCGGCTGCCTTTACATCTCCAATTAAATGGCTCATCAATATCTGATACCAGGCTGCCTCAGGGACAATTACTCAGGTCTCCGAGAGTATCCCTGGAGGAGCCACGCAGACAAGACCGAATAAAGAACAAGAAGAACTCTAGGGAAAATAGACAGTTAAAGCAAGATACTCAAGTAAACCAAGTTTCAGAGAACACACCCTTCTTCTTCCCACATTTCCTCTCAAGGAAACATCTAGAAAATATATTTTAGAGAAAAAATGAAAAGTATGAGAAATAGGGATGCACAGATGATGTGGTAACTGGGAAATTAACTGGCTTTAAATCTGGACTCTCCCATATCGAGAAGACTATATTCTGGATTTCATGCACAATCCATAAGATTTCCAGAGGAGGAATAATTATAAGCATCCCTACCTGCATGCCTTGGATAGCAATCTACCTCCCCTCTAGGTCTCATGAGCAGTGTGGTGATAAGACATAATCCATTCTTTCTCCCACCGAATTGCAGGTGCAGAGAATAATTTGTCAAATACAGTGGGAAGTCTAGAGCTAGGGCTGAGCAAAGTCAGATGTAGGTCTGGTGGGTTCCCTGCTGCCCGACCTCTAACTACAGTTCACTAGGAGATGGGGTTCAGTGGGGCTTTCCTTGACAGCCCAGTTATTCAATTACTTGCACATGGAAAACAATAGAGAGGTGAGTCTTTTGCCAAGTGAAAAAGCCTCAGTTAAAAGGCGGGTGTGCCCACAGGTAGGCCAGCCTATAATTTGGGGTTGTTAATAAGGCTATTATAGGAGGTTCTCAAACCATCTTGGAGACTAGAGATTATGGGACTAGATTATAGATTTATTCTAAGTAAATTGAAAAGCTCCAAGTACTGGAAGGGAGAAAGCCAATATTTACTTAGTGTCTGAGAGGAATCCTATTTTTTTTTTTTTTTTTTTTTTTTTTTTTTGTGGCGGTACGCAGGCCTCTCACTGTTGTGGCTTCTCCCGTTGCGGAGCACAGGCTCCGGACACGCAGGCTCAGCGGCCATGGCTCATGGGTCCAGAGGCTCCACGGCATGTGGGATCTTCCCGGACCGGCTCATGAACCCATGTCCCCTGCATCGGCAGGCGGACTCTTAACCACTGCGCCACCAGGGAAGCCCCAGGAATCCTATTTTTAATCTATCTGCCAGAAAGAATTGAGAAACCAAAATCATGGAGTTTTTAACAGGAGAACCAGACCAAGACTGATAATTTTAACTGAATGGGTGAAGAATAAGAACAACGATAACATCATTATAGTAATAATCTTCACTATAGACACTGGATAGTCTTTTGAAGTTAAAAGGAAGGGAGGGAGGAAAAAAGACCTAAGGGAGCAGAAGAGAGAGAAACAGACACAGACACACACAGACACCCTAATACTTCAGAGGTGGTGGAGATGAGGAGAGAGTAGACCCCACGTAGCCAGGAGAGGTGCTTGGAGCCAATATCACTCATTTATTATAAGCTCAAATCAGGTCATCTTAGTATGGTGGTGATTCATGATTTATATGAAAGTTGTACCTTTTTGAAAAGATACATCATTTGATTCTCATGGTACTCCTATGATGTAAGTGTGTGAGGTAAGATATAAATGGATTTGACTTCTATGTCTTGTGTAGCCTCTTGCTTCTTTCCCCCACCTAATATCTTGGACAGTTTGTCACATCAGTACACAAAGATTTATCTCATTCATCGTAAACACTGTAGAGTATCCCACAGCGTGGGATATACTCTGAGTGATTTAGCCACTGCTGACAATACACACTCTTGCACATAGTTTTTGGTGAAGCTGTAGTTAAATTACCAGATTATGTTCCTCAACAGAGGACAGGAAAGTGGAAGACTCCACAGGCAGCTGGCACCCTTGCTCCCAAGTGGAGATCCCCCAGAGCTGCTGTCATGGTCAGACACTAGCAAGGTTGTGGCTCAGACTGCTGGGAGAAGCTGAAATGTCACCTGAGGACTCACCTGCTCCAGGTCCTCGGCTGACCTTTTGTTTTCTCCTGTGGGATCCTGATACGGCAAGACAAAGAGCTCAGCAGCGGTGGGTAAGCCAGGGAGCACCGCCACCAAGATGTGCTGGCCCGGAACCGCGGTGGCCTGAGGGAGAGACACAGAGGCGCATGTGAGTCCTGCAGGAAAGCTGATGAAAAGGGACCAAGTGTTCAGCAGAGAGTTGGGGGGGGAAGAAGACACAAAGGTGTGGAGGTAGGGTGGGAAAGTAGGGTCCTGGGTGCACCAGTTGGGGAGGGATGTGAGAGACACCACTGGATACAAGTCAGACTCTGAGGTCTGATCCCAGTTCCATCCCCGTGAGACCTGAAACACTTTGCATCTCCTCCAGTTAAAAAGTGGGAATAATAGCAGTACCTGTCTTGTATAAGTAAGTGGACCTTGCCAGTGAGAAGGCCGTCACTTACTGAGCTTTATCTTCTGCCCCTCATGCCTTAACACTTTCTAACCTAGCTTCCTTCTTCCTCGAAGCATTAGACTTATTCTCCAGACTGACCAGGCATACCTCCATCACCTAACCTAACCCCAGACCACAGCCCCCAGGCGTCTGCTGAGTTCTCCACAGCGTCAGACCCTGATGACCAGCCCGTTCCAGGAAGCATTCTCAGCCCTTCACTCTGCTGTACGGAATCTTCTATTAAAATCATAGATATCACTCACTCAAGAACTTCCTCTTTCCTGAGCCCACTCTCTAGATGGTTCTAGAATCCACGGCTACAATCCTGGCTTCTCTCTCCAGCGGCCAAGTCAGAACGTCATTTGGTTGTTTTATGAGAACTTCTCATATTCACCCTGGAAATCTTCATTCTGCGCGTGGATGACCGGAGCCACTCCTTTCCCAGATACCCTAGCTGGGAGGCCTATCTCATCTCCAGCACCACACTCTCCTTTCCATGTCCTATCTAATCAGTCTATGAGATCTTGACAAGTCACCCTCCACACGAACGATCCTATTGGTTCCTTCCTGTTTAAATGCCCCCCCGTTAATATCTCAATTCAGCCTTTACACTTTCTCCCTTCAAGTTTTACAACAGCCTTCGCATCTCCAGGAGACAGGCTACTACTTCCAGATTTATCTTCCTACAGTCCAACGCAGATTGTGTTTCCATGTCCAAATTCATGCACAAATTTCCACTGCCAACTGGGTTAAATATATATTCAAAGCCTGCAATATGGTCCCACCTTTCCTTCCTAAACTAATTACCCACAACTCATAATGTCATCTTACGCTTAGCCAAATAGACTCATGTACAATTTCTCAGTATTCCAGCCTTTTCTTGCAAATGTTTTTGTGCATGCCATCTCCCCCAGAATGTCTTTTCTATACATTTGCTGCTAGAACATTACTTCTCCTTCATGAGCCCTCGTAAAGTTCACTTATTTCAGAGTATTTTTCATGATTTCCCAATTAGATGATTGTTGGTTTCTGAAATCTACATTTATATTTTTTTCAAAGTAGCAGGAAATTCCATTTATTGGGTCCTTACCATGTGTCTGGCATTGTGCTAAGCAACTTCTTAATATAATGTAATGCGACACCCCACAGCGACTCTTTGGAGCAGGTGTTATTATGCCTCTCTGTACAGGTGAAGACAGATCACGGGTTGGGAGTCTTCAGGAAGCTGGCTCTGAGTTTAGTGCGTAGGGTGTTTATTAGGGGACATTCTTGGAATCAACATCTATAGGAGCGAAGGCCAGGAAGCAGGAATGGACAGAGGGAGAAGCTGAGCTGTGATAAAGGCCAACAACAGCCTCAGAAGATCCTGTAAGGAGTGAGAATGGCCCTTCAGATTTGTCTGAGGTTGAGCTGAGTGGCCAGGCCTTTATACAACCACGTCATTGGACATGAGCCACTCCAAAAGGGACATGACATGGGGAAGGCCGCTGAAGCCTCTGCCCACAGCACTCCCAGCAGCTAAGATAACAGTCTTTCCCTGAATGGGGATCTGGGAGGGGCATCCCTATTTCTGCTACAGGACAGACAGTAGATGGAGGAAAGTTCAACATTGGCTCAGGGTCATCTAGGTAGTGAGTGGTGACACTTAGTTTGGAACCTTGGTCAGACCATAATGCCTCTGTCCTGAACCAGCGCTCTCCTGCCTTCCTTCTCCTGACACTTATCACAAAGCAGCTCCTATCCTGGCTGATATCATACTGTTTTATGGCCGTCCTAGATTTTTTTTTTTTTTTTTTTTTGTGGTACGCGGGCCTCTCACTGTTGTGGCCTCTCCCGTTGTGGGGCACAGGCTCCGGACGCGTAGGCTCAGTGGCCATGGCTCACGGGTCCAGCCACTCCGCGGCATGTGGGATCTTCCCGGACCGGGGCACAAACCCGTGTCTCCTGCATTGGCAAGCGGACTCTCAACCACTGCGCCACCAGGGAAGCCCCGTCCTAGATCTTAAACTCAAAGCTTATGTCTAAACTATCCTCGTTATCAACAAAACTGTTTACTGAATGACATTCAATTAAAGATTCCATTGCAAAATGTCAAAAGAAAAATCCCAACCAATGAGGAAAACGCAGTTGATTTTATATCAAATTCTGTTACAGAATGAATAGGAAGAAAACTATAAATAAGTTGACTGCCGGCTGTACCTCTTATAGAGCTTATTAGGGGACACTTGGCAATAGGGTACTTCAGAACTTAAAGAAGTGGCCAAGTGTAATTACTGATCTCAAAGATAGGGTGGGGCGCTAGGAACCAGGGCTGGCTCAGCTGCCTCTTAGGAGTGGGTAACAAAGGAGCCTTTAAAGCTCCCTCCACTCCATCACCCCTTATCCTGAGGGATGTTGAGCCAAACTGTTTGTTCTCCATTTAGCTGATTATGCTATGCAGTGGCCTAGAAATATTAATGAACAGTCATTTCTAGCCTACTGGACAGCTGGTGGAAAGGTGGAGGCTCGGGGCATCTGATCCCTAGACAATTAATGGGAAGAGAAATCAGCCTGGAAAACATCACTGCTGAGCTAATGCCTGGTTGATAAATCACCTGGGGGTGTTGGATAGCTGCCTCGGAGATCTACAGGGACATGGATCTCTAGAATGCCGTAGACTGAAGGAGGTGAGCTGTGGGTTCACTGAAGGGTGTAAGTCATCTCTCTTGGACAGCAGAGGAGAGAAACCAGTTGTCACACCAGGGACAAACAGCTCCAAAGGCAAAAGGGCCTGTTCCAGTTGGGCCTGTGGTCTGGTAGCTGCAGCCCCTGGTGGCCATAATGTTTAGCCACCGATAACATCATGGATGCTGAGAGTCATTAAGAAAGATAAAGGTGAGATGGCATTTACCCAGAGGCACAGAAGATAACTCTTCTCCACCCCACTATTCCATCATTCCTGTCTCTCTATGTAACAAGACAAAGGATAGCAGCAGAGTGGAGTGGTAATCAAGATTCAAACCTTGATGGTCTGACTCCAGAGCCTGATTTTAAACTATACAGCATTGGGCAAGTTATCTGCCTCTAAATTCAGTTTTCTCACTTGTAAAGTGGGAATAATTATTCTATCTACATCATAAGCTAGGGGTTTTGTGATTAAATGTGTTTAAAAATGCAAAACACTGAGAAGAGTTTCTGGAATATTGTAAGTGCTAAATAAATATCAACAAAGATAATGGTATGAATACGGAGAAGGCCAGCTCTTTGCCAAAAGGCTGGATGCGAGATCTGTTTTCTGAGCAGGGGTTACCTGAATGCCTTTGTCTCTCCTTATCCCTTTGGGTCATGAGACAGCATGTGTTGGGTGCAGGAAAGAATGTATAACTAATCCTAAATTGACTTTTCTTTCGTGCTAAGAATAGACTTTAGGGAAAAGTCATCTCTGATTTTCTGGGTTTGTGCAATAAATCCAAGCAGCTCCGCGAGCAGATATCCCATTCCTCTGACTGTTCATGGAAGTGGAGTATGCAGGGGGGAATGTGCCTAGAAGAGGGTGTCCTGTCAAATTGTAGGTGACCTTTGCTCGGAGAGGGATGAACCACACCACCTTGTTACTCTCCCAGGAACTGGATGGGGCTGTGCTTCACGTGTGAAAACCCAGACACGGGATTCACATCCTTCACTTCAGTTTTGTAGCTCTGTCACTTATTAGCTGTGAGGCTTTAGACAAGTTATTTAACTTCTCTGCACCTCAACTGCCTAATCTGCAAATGAAGACAATAATACTTTCTCTTTTTTTAAGCATCTTTTAGGTCCCCCCCCCCTTTTTTTTTTTGGCCGTGCTGCATGGCTTGCAGGATCTCAGTTCCCCAACCAGGAAACGAACCTGGGCCATGTAAGTGAAAGCGCTGAATCCTAACCATCAGACCACCAGGGAACTCCCAATAATACTTTCCTCTTCGGGCTGTCGTGGGAGAGAAATGCCGTTAAAAGAACTGGGACATAGTGAGATGACTACCCTCGTGTGCTGAGTGTTCACTGTGCTGTTGCACTGGACATTCGTGAAGCTGGAACCCAGCTGCTCTGACCAATTGTATCCATGCTGTGCCAGTACGATGCCCAGGAGCTGATTTTTACATGTACCAATGGCTAATCATGAACTCTGCCACGTGACTGTCACATATTTCCAGGGTCGTCGTCTCTAAGCAGAACAAGCGTTTCACAAGGGGTAAGGACCCCCTGATTACTCAATTTCATTTCCCCCCATAGCACCTGTGACGTGTCTGCACATATGGGGCTCAGCTTTGCAGGTATCAGACAGATGATACCCACTTCCCCTGGCCTCCGGCTCTTTCCTGCCATTTATTTGAGCAAGGGTCCCCTCTCCATGAAGCTCGGTAAAGACAGAGAGGAAAAGGGTCTGGGCCAGAGGAGCTGTTTGCACTCACCTCCACCAGGGACTTTTTGATGACTCGGCTGATGTCTCTCCTCCACTCAGGGATGTCCGGGTTGTAGTCGTCCAGGTTTGGAGAAAAGGCCAGGTGAAGAGATCGGAATTCCTCTGGAAATACAACAGTAGGGGGATTACTATAAGTCAGATAGGTCTCTCAAGAAGCCTGTTGTACTTTATATTTTATGCAAAGCCCTAATGGAGGGTCCTTTTCCTTCATACTCAACAGAGAGACCTTACTACAAGGCAAGTTCAATATCCCATCCCTCTTACCTCTCAGCTCCTTTTCCAGACCAAAGCCCTGGTCTGTGGCCCATGCTTAGCTCCACAGCCTTGTGCATTGTTCCCAGTTCTAGCCCCTGCACTCCTGGACACTGTGCACACCTGAAGTGCCCTGACAGCATCGCAGGTTTATGTCTCTGGGCCTTTTTGCACACACTGCCCCTTGCCTAGAATGCCCCATCCTTCTTACCTTCTATGCACACAACATTCAAGCTCTAGTTCAAGCATTTACTGACTGAATAACCTCCCCCACCATATTTTGATTTCCTTTCTTCTGGTACAACTGTGTTGGGCACATACCTTCATTATCATTACATCATAATAATTATTATATGATTATATAATTATAGTCATCATTGTAGTCATTCTACTGCTAAATTCTGTTTGCATGGAAGTTTCATTTAAAGGAATTTTCAGGTCTTTAATTCAAGGGTTTTGTTAGTTGGCACAGTAGCCCCTGAGTTAACCTTGGGCATCCAGGAAGTAGATGGAATTATAAGAGCAAGGATTTTGTGCAGAAATAAAAGAATTCTCTTGTCTGTAAGAGAATATGGGGAGGGAGTCAGAGGAGCCTGAAGCACCGCCAGACCCTGATGCATACATGACACTTAGTGCAAGAGCGGGAGGAAGGTTCAGCGAGGCTGATGGGAAGTCCACGAGCCAAAGTCAGCCAGAGGAGCCCCACGTCCCAGGAATGGGTTCGCCCTAGTATTCCTGCCGCACTCAGTCACTGGCTGGCTGGCATGGCCTTGGCCCTAGCACGATGATGAGTTTCAGAGCACAGCCCTGGGGAGTCTTAGCACATGGTATACTCAGATCACATCGCTCCCCTGAAATCTGCTGGAGGCTCCACATTGTATTTTGAATAAGATTCAGATTCATATCATGGCCTTCATAGTCTCACACAATCCAGTGCCGACCTTCCCTCCTGTCTTATGACCCTTAGGCTGCCCTGCACTCCACGACCCCGTCCTTCCCTGTGTTCCTCAATATGCCGTGTTCCTTCCCATGTTAGCACACCTCCAAGTCCCAGATGACAGCCTTCTCGGCTCCTTTTCAGCCTCCAGTCTCTCCTGGGAAAAACCCCTCCCACCAGCAACCTCAGGTATCCTCCCTTTCACCAACTCTAACACCTTTCACCATATGACCCTATTTGTCTTCTTTATTCTTCTTGCCTTTAAAATTATTTTGTTTTGGGGGGTAAGCAGGGCAGGGACAAATTGGGAGATTGGGATTGACCTACACAAACTACTATATATACAATAGATAACTAATAAGGACCTACTGTCTGGCACAGGGAACTTTACTCAATATTCTGTAATGACCTATATGGGAAAAGAATCTAAAAAAGAGTAGAGATATATATATATATAAAACTGATTCACTTTGCTGTACACCTGAAACTAACACAACACTGTAAATCAACTATACTCCAATAAAAATACAAATAAATAAATAATTTGTTTTTTTTACTGTCTGTCTCCCACAAAAGAATATTAGTTCAATGAGGATGGGGACCCTGTGTTCCTGGCCCTTTGGGATAGTGCCCAGTTCATGTTAGATCTTCAATGACTAGGAGTCGTTTAATTAATAAGTTTGTTGAATAAATAAATGCATAAATATCAGTGGAGGCTCTCTGTAATTTATGCATTTTATTATTCAACAAACATTTCTTTCTTGTTTTAGGCATGTTCTGGTGTTTCACGAGGGGTTTAGCAACATCGGCAATGCCAATGACACGTTCAGGAAACACAAAAACCCACTCGTGCGTTTCCTAACACTGCTAAAGATTTATTAGGCGCGGGCACTGAAGACTCTTACATGATCAGGCCTGTACTTATGGCAGCCAGCTTATTCCAAACATGTATTTCTCGAAGTTTGACTATTTTATGAGTCACTGGCCACCTAGGTGAATATCCCATTTCAGTTCTGATGGAGAAGAATGAAATGCATACTAATTAGTAGTATGGTAAATGGCAGCCCAAGGAATCACCCACTGAGTCCTAACTTTGAAGATGTATGTGTATGTCATTTTCACTTTCCCCAAACCTCTTAACCAAACTGTGGAGACTTCATCTCAAAAGAAGATGTTTATCTTAATAAAAAGACACAAATGAGAAAAATGGTGCAGCTCCCTTTGTAATTCCTTAGCATGCTAAACAGCAGTGCAGAGAAATGTTATGCCTAAGTTTATTCAACAAATAGGGGATGCGTATGGGAGGACTGAAAAGGGTAAACACCAGTAATATATGTATTTTTTGCAGCTGTTGAGAGATGAATTCTATACATTTACATTTTATTTTTTGTATTTAAAGGCAAACCTGAGCCCTGAAGCAAATTAAGGAAAACCATGCAAACTAAATTTTCTTGTCTCCAGTCTCTTGTGTGGCTTTGGGCAGACAATCTTTCCTCTGTCGGCTTCCCAAATATGATACCTCCTTCAGTCTGACCATAATGGTCTTAACTTTCCCTCAGCTTAATTAAACTTTAGACAGGTTTCTTCGGGACTTCAGGCTCTGACCTCCCTTTTCTCAGAGCGTCTACTTTAGAAACTTGCAATTGTAAATTCTT
Source organism: Monodon monoceros (assembly GCF_005190385.1). Classification (NCBI taxonomy): domain Eukaryota; kingdom Metazoa; phylum Chordata; class Mammalia; order Artiodactyla; family Monodontidae; genus Monodon; species Monodon monoceros. The sequence continues at coordinate 60,086,810 of NW_021703781.1, forward strand.
CCTCTGCACCTTTGAGATGTAAATCTTCTGCAATCCAGGAATGCCTTTCTCAAGGACCTGGAAGCCATCTCTGAAATGGACATACAGATTGCCAACAAACACATGAAAAGATGCTCAACATCACTAATTATCAGTAAAATGCAAATCAAAACCACAATGAGGTGTCACCTCACACTGGTCAGAATGACCATCATCAAAAAATCTACAAACAATAAATGCTGCAGAGGGTATGGAGAAAAGGGAACCCTCCTGCACTGTTGGTGGGAATGTAGATTAATTCAGCCACTATGGAGAACAGTATGGAGACTCCTTAAAAAACTAAAAATAGAACTACCATATGACCCAGCAATCCCACTACTGGGCATATACCCTGAGAAAACTATAACTCTAAAAGATAGGGGCTTCCCTGGTGGCGCAGTGGTTGAGAGTCCGCCTGCCGATGCAGGGGACACGGGTTCGTGCCCCGGTCCGGGAAGATCCCACATGCCGTGGAGCGGCTGGGCCTGTGAGCCATGGCCGCTGAGCCTGCGTGTCTGGATCCTGTGCTCCGCAACGGGAGAGGCCACAACAGTGACAGGCCCACGTACCGCAAAAACAAAAGATACATGTACCACAATGTTCATTGTAGCACTACTTACAATCGCCAGGACGTGGAAGCAACCTAAATGTCCATCGACAGATGAACCAACAAAGAAGATGTGGAATATTACTCAGCCATAAAAAGGAATGAAATTCAGTTATTTGTAATGAGGTGGATGGACCTAGAGTCTGTCATACCGAGTGAAGGGTCAGAAAGAGAAAAACAAATACCGGATGCTAATGCACATATGTGGAATCTAAAAATACGGTACTAATGAACCTTTATTCCTACAGGGCAGGAATAAAGATGCAGATGTAGAGAATGGACACAGGGTGGGAAGGGGAAGCTGGGACGAAGTGAGAGAGTAGCATTGACATCTATACACACTACCAAATGTAAAATGGATGGCCAGTGGGAAGCAGCTGCATAGCACAGGGAGATCAGCTCGATGCTTTGTGACCACCTAGAGGGGTGGGATCGGGAGGGTGGGAGGGAGACGCAAGAGGGAGGGGATATGGGGATCTATGTATACGTATAGCTGATTCACTTTGTTGTACTACAGAAACTAACACAACATTGTAAAGCAATTATACTCCAATAAAGATATATATATATATATAAAGAAAGGAAAGATAGCACCCCTGCTTCTGGGAGGGTAGGAGCCTAAGTTCCCTAAGCACCAATTAGCAAGCACCTGTGGCTTAACCACACCGATAATCCCCTCCCCGCAGAGTCCTTTAGCTTATCCCAGAGTTTAAAACTATTCCTGCCATTTGTTTCTGTTGAATTCAATCTTGCCTGTTTAACACCCTGTGATGCAATTTTCCTTTAATAGGTCATGCCTGTCCTTAGAATTTTCTAGTTATATATATGAAACTCTGTACACCTGACTGAAGATGAATTAAGATGTTGGATGGCTCAGGAATTTGGTTAGAGGAGGGAGAGACCACTCTCCCTGCTCAAACTTTTAGTTAAGAAATGCTTTTTAATGAAGAGAACCCATATGATGGAGAATGACCCACTCTCGATGATGCCTTTAGAAGGATTTTAGGAAGAGGAAGAACTAAGCATAGCAAGGGATAGAAGGTTTCCATGAAACTAGATTCAGAATTATACTTATCAGATTATTCAGATTATACTTATCTCCATATTTTGTCACTTGTATAACAGGGATAATCATAGCATATTTCTCATAAGTCTGTTCAGAGGATTCAATAAAACAGATCATATATATCAACTGCTTAGAACAGATGCTGATAAAGGATCCATCAACATTAATTTCTACCACTACCATCATCATCATTATTATTATCATTAGATCTGTTACTGAATAGCAGAATGACTTTAAGCCAGTAGCTTCCCATTTTGGGGCCACAACTTCCTAACTGTGAAATAATGGATTGGACTAGGTAAGTCCAAAGACCTTCTAGATTTAAAGTTCTGTCTGTGGTTCTAATGAGGAGATAGCTGTTGGACTAATGGGTCAGTGTCCATCAGTGACACTGGTGAAATCCAGGAGGGAGAGAGGAAAGAAAGCATCCGATGGAAAAGACATGAGAGCCAATCACGTAGGGTAATTTTGGAGCATGGGCCCTGGGTCTAGAAGGGGTGGGCTAGAAGCTCAGCTCCACCACTTACTAGCTGGGGCAAGTTATTTACCTCTCTGAAAAAAATGAGAGTCATAATATTGGCTACCCTGCACTACGATTGTTAGGAGAATTAAATGCATTTCCAGAGCATAGAAAGGAGATGGAGAGGAAAGAGAAACAAAAGCTCTCCTCCATTAGGGCCACCTGGCTCAGAGGTCGCCTCACTGATGGGACCTTGTAGGAAAACCACAGCCCTGGTTTACTTTCACTTACTGCTGGGGCTTATCAAGTCTCTTCAGGAAGGGGAGAGGGAGGAAACATTATATAATCTAACAGGCAGCCATGCAAGAGGAAGAGTGTCCTCAGACATATTCAAAGCTGCTTACCAATTACTTTCTGAATTTGAAGGTCAAGTTAGCAAGATGAGAAACGAAAAACAGAACCTGCATCAGAATCAATTAATTCTGGAACTGGAACAACTGATATTGTTTGGACCACGAGCTAGTGTGTCTTTGTCTCTCCATCCCTCTCAACCTCTATCTCACCTTCCCTCCCGCCCTCCCTTGAGCCTCTCTCTTGCCCTCTCTCTGCACAGCATTTATTTCCCTATCTATCTCCTTTTAAATTCTTGCTTTTTAAATTTTAATTTTCCGGGATGCATTAGTACCGCTTTCATATTAACAATAAAAGTTCATATTTTTACCATCTACTAAAGCACTTAGTGCAGATCCATCTGACTATCTTTCCATGCAGAAAAAAATTACCAAAATGAGATCAATTTGTATAAACTGTTTTCCACCAAGGTTTCCACCTTTCCATTTCAGTAAATTTTCATTCCATGTAACACCTTGACCACATTCAATTTCCCCAATTGATTACCACATTGTTCTGTACAGCTGTTTGTTCAAACTAATATCTAGTCTACAATGATGCACATGTGCTTGTTATGACCCTTTCTTCACTTTTAGACTAGCAGAGCGTTTTATAAATGATACATATTTGCAGAAGAGCTTTTCAGAGCATTTAGACATTGGCAGATTCTTCTTAATGATCAAGACTCTTGAAGTTGAACTTTAAAAATAAAAGCCTCAATATTAACCACTTTTTTTTTATAATAGGTTTTAGCTCTTTGAATACCACCAAAATACCAAATGGAATGAATCAGCCTTACACATAATGAAACTCACTCTTCTCTACCTAAGGTAGGTGGGCGTACAGTCGTTCTATGAGCACCAAAGCCAGTTTGAAAAAAAAAGCAATAAACCCTCTTGCGGTTTTGTGACCACTATGTTGCTGGTGAACCGTATCTTCCCCAGAGGAGGAGATGAGACTTGACTCAGCTCTTTCTCAACCACTACCCTCTGTTCCCTGGGAAGATTCATAAGCCAGGATGGCTTCCGGCACCAAGGTACCAAACCACCTCATCTGAGGGATGGATGAGGGCAGTGATGGATCAGCAGATGGACCACTCACCGTACACCGCGATGGTCTTCGTGTCCTGCAGGATGGCATTCCCAGCTGAGACTTGCACTGTGATGGTGTTCATCCCTTCGGAAGTAAACTTGAATGATATGCTTCCCTCCAAGGTGATCAGGGGCTAAAACAAATGAGGCCACAGAGTGAAGGGACAGCTGTTCAATTACAGATGAGATAGGCACCAGCTCTGAGCCACTGACAAGCTCTTTAAATCAGCGGAAGCTCTTTCTGGGGCATCCCCGTGTGACTGATTCCACCTATGCCTCCCCATCACCTCAAGTTCAGGCCAGAAAGGGACTATTAGAGACATGATGCCAAGAAACTCTATTCATTCTTTGTGAATTTGACACCTCCTTTCTGTTAACATCCTGATTCAGGGCTGGGGAGATCCATGGGTCTTGCTTGCTGGTGGGACGTATCTCTCTTTGTTGATAACCTACTTGTATCAAGCAAATCCCTTAATCTGAGGCAATATTAAAGAGGGAGTTCATATTAATCCAGATTTAAGCAGTAGTCACTGAAAGTCTACAGGGTGCCAGTGCTCCTCTAAAGGGTGTACTATGTATATAAAATTACAGTGGAACACAGCAACTATGGACACCAAACTACACTAGTTAGACAGGTGTGGCCCTGTGTGGCTCGGCTTCCTCTGAGAAGCCCTATAAGCAGTTTCCTGGAAGGAGCTGCTATGGAAACATGTACTAATTGGACAGTGGTTTGAGGACTCAAAAAAGAAAAAGAAAGACCTGGAGCAGTGCCTGTAATGCAATTAGATACCAGGGTCCTAGAGGAAAAAGATTATTAGCCTACTGACCTCCCTCGACTAACTCCCCACAAACATTTCATTCCTGTCTTTCCTTAATTAATTTACAAATCAAAATTCATTTAACTCCCTGTGTAGCAGAGGGTAGACTAAAGCTCAGCATAAAAATTCTACTTGAGTCTGGGCTCTATGTCCAATGCAACGCAACTCCAGGCAGTTTCAGAACATAGGCAAGAGTCTGAAAGTTCTTAACATGCAAGCTATGGATGGAAGATTGGAGTGAAATTACCCACCACCTCCAGAGGTGGTGAAAAAGCAGTGACTCAAGGGGCCATGTATATGGTTGAAAGAAGTTGGAAACTTCCGTCTGAGGAAAGGAAAACCCTTAGAAATCTGAGCCACGTGGCTGACAGGGTCGTGGTGCTCTGGCCGGGTGTCAGGCCTGAGCCTCTGAGGTGGGAGAGCCGAGTTCAGGACACTGGACCACCAGAGACCTCCTGGCTCCATGTAACATCAATTGGCAAGAGTTCTCCAAGAGATCTCCGCCTCACTGCTAAGACCTAGCTCCACTCAATGACCAGCAAGCTACAGTGCTGGACACCCCATGCTAAACAACTAGCAAGACAGGAACACAACCCCACCCATTAGCAGAGAGGCTGTCTAAAATCATACTAAGTTCACAGACACCCCAAAACACACCACCAGATGCAGTGCTGCCCATCAGAAAGACAAGATCCAGCCTCATCCACCACAACACAGGCACCAGTCCCTTCCACCAGGAAGCCTACACAACCCACTGAACCAACCTTAGCCACTGGGGGCAGACACCAAAAACAACGGGAAATATGAACCTGCAGCCTGAGAAAAGGAGACCCAAAACACAGTAAGTTAAGCAAAATGAATAAACAGAAAAACGCAGCAGATAAAGGAGCAAAGTAAAAACCCACTAGAACAAACAAATGAAGAGGAAATAGGCAGTCTACCTGAAAAAGAAGTCAGAGTAATGATAGTAAACATGATCCAAAATCTTGGAAAAAAATGGAGAAAATAAAAGAAACGTTTAACAAGGACCAAGAAGAACTAAAGAGCAAACAAACAATGATGAACAGCACAATAAATGAAATTAAAAATTGTCTAGAAGGAATCAATAGCAGAATAACTGAGGCAGAAGAATGGATAAGTGACCTGGAAGATAAAATCGTGCAAATAACTACCACAGAGCAGGATAAAGAGAAAACAATGAAAAGAATTGAGGACAGTCTCAGAGACCTCTGGGACAACATTAAATGCACCAACATTTGAATTATAGGGGTCCCAGAAGAAGAAGAGAAAAAAAAGGGTATGAGAAAATATTTGAAGAGATTATAGTCGAAAACTTCCCTAATATGGGAAAGGAAATAGTAGATCAAGTCCAGGAAGTACAAAGAGTCCCATACATGATAAATCCAAGGAGAAACACGCCAAGACACATATTAATCAAACTATCAAAAATTAAATACAAAGAAAAAATACTGAAAGCAGCAAGGGAAAAGCAACATATAACATACAAGGGAATCACCATAAGGTTAACAGCTGAACTTTCAGTAGAAACTCTGCAAGCCAGAAGGGAGTGGCAGGACATATTTAAAGTGATGAAAGGGAAAAACCTAAAAACAACATTACTCTACCCAGCAAGGATGTCATTCAGATTTGAGAGAGAAATTAAAACCTTTACAGACAAGCACAAGCTAAAAGAATTCAGCACTGCCAAACCAGCTTCACAACATATACTAAAGGAACTTCTATAGGCAGGAAACACAAGAGAAAGAAAAGACCTCCAATAACAAACCCAAAACAATTAAGAAAATGGTTATAGGAACATACATATTGATAATTACCTTAAATGTAAATGGATTAAATGTTCCAACCAAAAGACACAGACTGGCTGAATGGGACCCGAAAACAGGACCCGAATATATGCTGTCCACAAGAGACCCACTTCAGACCTAGGGACACATACAGACTGAAAGTGAGGGATTGGAAAAAGATATTCCATGCAAATGGAAATCAAAAGAAAGCTGGAGTAGCAATTCTTACATCAGACAAAATAGACTTTAAAATAAAGACTATTACAAGAGACAAAGAAGAACATGACATAATGATCAAGGGATCAATCCAAGAAGAAGATATAACAATTGTAAATATTTATGTACCCAACATCGGAGCACCTCAGTATATAGGGCAAATGTTAAGAGCCATAAAAGGGGAAATCGACAGTAACACAATAATAGTAGGGGACTTTAACACCCCACTTTCACCAATGGACAGATCATCCAAATGAAAATAAATAAGGAAACACAAGCTTTAAATGATACATTAAACAAGATGGACTTAATTGATATTTATAGGACATTCCATCCAAAAACAACAGAATACACTTTCTTCTCAAGTGCTCATGGAAAATTCTCCAGGAGAGATCATATCTCAGGTCACAAATCAAGCCTTGATAAATTTAAGAAAATTGAAATTGCATCAAGTATCTTTTCTGACCACAACACTATGAGACTAGATATCAATTACAGGAAAAAATCTGTAAAAAGTACAAACACACGTAGGCTAAACAATAAACTACTAAATAACCAAGAGATCACTGAAGAAATCAAAGAGGAAATCAAAAAATACCTAGAAACAAATGACAATGAAAACATGATGACCCAAAACCTATGGGATGCAGCAAAAGCAGTTCTAAGAGGGAAGTTTGTAGCAGTACAAGCCTACCTCAAGAAACAAGAAACATTTCTAATAAACTACCTAACCTTACACCTAAAGCAATTAGAGAAAGGATATCAAAAATACCCCAAAGTTAGCAGAAGGAAAGAAATCATAAATATCAGATCAGAAATAAATGAAAAAGCAATGAAGGAAATGATAGCAAAGATCAATTAAACTAAAAGTTGGTTCTTTGAGAAGATAAACAAAATCAATAAACCATTAGCCAGACTCATCAAGAAAAAAAGGGAGAAGACTCAAGTCAATAGAATTAGAAATGAAAAAGGAGAAGTAAAAACTGACACTGCAGAAATACAAAGGATCATGAGAGATTACTACAAGCAACTCTATGCCAATAAAATGGACAACCTGGAAGAAATGGACAAATTCTTAGAAAAGTACAACCTTCCGAGACTGAGCCAGGAAGAAATAGAAAATATAAACAGACCAATCACAAGCACTGAAGTTGAAACTGTGATTAAAAATCGTCCAAAAAACAAAAGCCAGGGACCAGATGGATTCACAGGCAAATTCTGTCTAACATTTAGAGAAGAGCTAACGCCTATCCTTCTCAAAATCTTCCAAAATATAGCAGAGGGAGTAACACTTCCAAACTCATTCTACAAGGCCACCATCACCCTGATGCCAAAACCAAACAAAGATGTTACCAAAAAAGGAAAATAGAGGCCAATATCACTGATGAACATAGATGTAAAAATTCTCAACAAAATACTAGCAAACAGAATCCAAGAGCACATTAAAAGGATCATACACCATGATCAAGTGGGGTTTATTCCAGGAGTGCAAGGAATCTTCGATATACACAAATCAATCAATATGATACCCCATATCAACAAACTGAAGGATAAAAACCATATGATCATCTCAACAGAGGCAGAAAAAGCTTTTGACAAAATTCAACACCAATTTATGATAAAAACTCTCCAGAAAGTAAGCATAGAGGGAACTTACCTCAACATAATAGAGGCCATATATTACAAACCCACAGCCAACATCATTCTCAATGGTGAAAAGCTGAAACCATTTCCACTAAGACGAGGAACAAGACAAGGGTGCCCACTCTCACCACTATTATTCAACAGCAATTGGAGAAAAGAAATAAAAGGAATCCAAATCAGAAAAGAAGACATAAAACTGTCACTGTTTGCAGATGACATGATACTATACATAGAGAATCCTAAAGATGCTACCAGAAAACTACTAGAGCTAATCAATGAATTTGGTAAAGTAGCAGGATACAAAATGAATGCACAGAAATCTCTTGCATTCCTGTACACTAATGATGAAAAATCTGAAAGAGAAATTAAGGAAACACTCCCGTTTACCACTGTAACAAAAAGAATAAAATACCTAGGAATAAACCTACCTAAGGAGACGAAAGACCTGTATGCAGAAAACTGTAAGACACTGATGAAAGAAATTATAGATGACAGAACAGATGGAGAGATGTACCATGTTCTTGGATTGGAAGAATCAACATTGTGAAAATGACTATACTTCCCAAAGCAATCTATAGGTTCAATGCAATCCCTATCAAACTGCCAATGGCATTTTTCACAGAACTAGAGCAAAAAATTTCACAATTTGTATGGAAACACAAAAGAGCCCGAATAACCAAAGCAATCTTGAGAAAGAAAAATGAAGCTGGAGGGTCTTCCCTGGTGGTGCAGTAGTTGAGAATCTGCCTGCCAACGCAGGGGACACGGGTGCGAGCCCTGGCCTGGGAAGATCCCACATGCCGCGGATCAACTAGGCCTGTGAGCCTTAACTACTGAGCCTGCGCGTCTGGAGCCTGTGCTCCGCAACAAGAGAGGCCACAATAGTGAGAGGTCCGCACACCATGATGAAGAGCGGCCCCGCTTGCCTCAACTAGAGAAAGCCCTCGCACAGAAACGAAGACCCGACACAGCCAAAAATAAAAATAAATAAATAAAAAATAAAAAAAATGAAGCTGGAGGAATCAGACTCCCTGACTTCAGACTATACTATAGTATAGTAATCAAGACAGTATGGTATTGGCACAAAAACAGAAAGATAGATCAATGCAACAGGATAGAAAGCTCAGAGATAAACGTACACACATACGGTCACCTTATCTTTGATAAAAGAGGCAAGAATATACAATGAAGAAAAGACAGCCTCTTCAAATAAGTGGTGCTGGGAAAACCGGACAGCTACGTGTTAAAGAATGAAATTAGAACATTCCCTAACACCATACACAAAAATAAACTCAAAATGGATTAAAGACCTAAATGTAAGGCCAGACGCTATAAAACTCTTAGAGGAAAACATAGGCAGAACACTCTGTGACATAAATCACAGCAAGATACTTTTAGACCCACCTCGTAGAGAAATGGAAATAAAAACAAAAATAAACAAATGGGACCTAATGAAATTTGAAAGCTTTTGCACAGCAAAGGAAACCATAAACAAGATGAAACGACAGCTCTCGGAATGGGAGAAAATATTTGCAAATGAAGCAACTGACAAAGGATTAATCTCCATAATATGCAAGCAACTCATGCAGCTCAAAAAAACAAACCCAGGGCTTCCCTGGTGGCGCAGTGGTTGAGAGTCTGTCTGCCGATGCAGGGGACACGCATTCGTGCCCCCCTCCGGGAGGATCCCACATGCCATGGAGCAGCTGGGCCCATGAGCCATGGCCGCTGGGCCTGCGCATCTGGAGCCTGTGCTCCGCAACGGGAGAGGCCACAACAGTGAGAGGCCTGTGTACCGCATCCAAGAATGGGAAGAAGACCTAAATAGACATTTCTCCAAAGAAGGTATACAGATTGCCAACAAACACATGAAAGGATGCTCAACATCATTAATCATTAGAGAAATGCAAATCAAAACTACAATGTGTATCACCTCACACCAGTCAGAATGGCCATCACCAAAAAATCTACAAACAATAAATGCTGAAGAGGGTGTGGAGAAAAGGGAACCCTCTTGCACTGTTGGTGGGAATGTAAATTGATACAGCCACTATGGAGAACAGTATGGAGGTTCCTTAAAAAACTAAAAATAGAAGTACCATATGACCCAGCAATCCCACTACTGGGCATATACCCTGAGAAAACCATAATTCAAAAAGAGTCATGTACCAAAATGTTCATTGCAGCTCTATTTACAATAGCCAGGACATGGAAGCAACCTAAGTGTCCATCGACAGATGAATGAATAAAGAAGATGTGGCACATATGTACAATGGAATATTACTCAGCCATAAAAAGAAATGAAATTGAATTATCTGTAGTGAGGTGGATGGACCTAGAGACTGTCATACAGTGTGAAGTAAGTCAGAAAGAGAAAAACAAATACCGTATGCTAACACATATACATGGAATCTAAACAAAACAAAAAAAACAAAGTGGTTCTGAAGAACCTAGAAGCAGGACAGGAATAAAGACGCAGACGTAGAGAATGGATTTGAGGACACAGGGAGGGGGAAGGGTAAGCTGAGACGAAGTGAGACAGTGACATGAACACATACACACTACCAAATGTAGAGTCGATAGCTAGTGGGAAGCAGCCGCATAGCACAGGGAGATCAGCTCAGTGCTTTGTGACCACCTAGAGGGGTGGGATAGGGAGGGTGGGAGGGAGACGCAAGAGGGAGGATATATGGGGATATATGTATACGTACAGCTGATTCACTTTGTTATACAGCAGCAACTATCACAACAATGAAAAGCAATTATACTCCAATAAAGATGTTTTAAAAAATTGAAAAAAAGAAGCCTGCTAAACATAATCTGTTGAGAATTTGGTTTTCTTCTAAAAGCTTAAGAAAAAACAAAAAAAAAGAAGTTGTTTAGTACTGTCAACTTCTAGTACTAGCTTTCAGGCAAATAAATAGATTTCTCTTCTTCTACTATGGGTAGTGGGCCCACTCTGGGCCCAATTTACATGCATGGTTTCATAAGAAATAAAAAAGAGTTTCTTTTCAGTTGATTTATGTCAGCAGTAGAGGTGAGAGATTCCTTTGACTATCAGGCATGCAGCAGGTCGGGTGTCAGGAGAGGTTTCCTCCCTAGGCTTGTGCAAAATTATGGCTCCAGTTAAAGCCAACACTCAGCTCTGAAGTAGAAGAAGATTTGTATTCACATAAGATGCATTGCGTTTGAAGAGCAAAGTCACAAGTGAAAGCAGCTCTGCTGGAAGGAGATGACGCTTTCCAGTCCAGAGCAGTTGGTCCCAGGGCCCTCTGGGAAGGGAGGCTTCGGGGCCTGAGTTCTACTGCCTTAACTAACATTTGCAAGCAAATTTTAATTTCTGAGAATGGAGTGAATTCCAAACTGAAACAGAGCATGAAGCCTGGTGTGAGGGGAAAAAAAACCCAGGCAGGGCTGAGAAGGTCTTGGATCTGCGTGAAGCAGCTGAATGAGATTGGAAGAAGCCACTTCACCTGTCCTCACTTTCTCATCTGTAAAATGAAGGACAGAGTAAATGAGGTCTAAGGTTTCTACTGGTGTTGAAACTGCTGCCTACTTTGGATCACAGGGAATATTTGGGGAAAACAGAAAGCTGAGCTAAAGAAGGGGCTGCGTCTGATCCAGGGTGAGGGGGTCACGGCGGGGAGCTGGGTTGCACAGACATCTGTGGCTCTTGCTTGTCTGGTGTCCACTGGCCTCTTTTCCTTTCGAGGGCCATTCCCTCCCTTCTCTTGGTCTAGATGGATCTAGGGAGGCTGACTTCAGCAGCTCTGTTTCTGTCCCCAGCACCGTGGTCAAGGCCTGGCCGACATTACTCCGTTCTGGGACTTCTGTTAGAACTTTGGGGAAAGACGGCTTGTTTTCTCTGAAAGCTCAGGCTCCTGCTAAGGGTCACTGCAGAGCAAAGCCCAGCTGGAGGAGAAGGCTAACTCAGAGGAAGGCAGAGGTAACGCATGCACAGTACTATATATAAAACACATAACTAGTAAGGACCTACTGTATAGCACAGGGAATTCTACTCGATACTCTGTAATGGCCTATATGGGAAAAGAATCTAAAAAAGAGTGGACGTACGTATAACTGATTCACTTTGCTGTACACCTGAAACGAATACAACATTGTAAATCCACTATACTCCGATAGAAATTAAAAAAAAAAAAAAAAGAGGTAGGGGCACAGTGGTGAGAGAGACAGAGACTGACGAGATGACTGGGGCACTCGGAGCCCACCGTCCCCGGAGCTGCGACAACCTCTAGTCTCTTGAGTCACATAAGCCATGACTTTCTTTCCCTTTTGCACTTTGGCCAGTTTGCGTGGAGCCGCACAAAGCCCGCGTGGAAGGCCGACCCACCTCGGTGTTATTTCCGTACCACCACACGTAAGTGAGCGTGCCCACTTGGCTGGGCCACAACACAGCAGTCGCGTTGACCTCTTTGTTCTTCGTGGTGACGAAGGGAAGAGACAGGTGTACATGCTCCAGGGGACCTGAGGCACAAGAGGAGAGAGGAGGCTTGGAGAGGGAAGAGCTCTCTCTGCTTCACCTGCCTTCCCTGATATGAAGAGAATACGCATTCCTTCTGGAAGCCTCCCAACCATCAGTCGGGTTCCCTGAAGGAAGCGCTCGGGTGCTGTCCCTACTCTGGGGAAAAGGATATATTGTGAACAGTTGTGTCTCAACATTTTCCATTTACCAATCTTTCTTCCAGGCCTAAAACTCGAGTTATTTACGTGTAAAAGTTTAAAAACTTACAAGTAATTGAAGAAGTCCTTAAAGGAACAGGTATAACATGAGATTTCACAGGGAGATGCAAAGTGTTTCCAGGAAGTTATATTCTCGGTGGTAAACCAGGATTGTGAAAACCTTCGAGAATCCACGTGGGATGGCGGTTAGGGGTTGGTGGTGGTTCTTATACAAATCCCCAAACCATTCTACATGTAATTATTCTTTATTCTTTACTGGATTTTAAATGTGTGTGTGAGTGTTTGTAAATGTGCATGTTTGTATGTAACTGTGAGTGTGTGTTTGCGTGAATGTGTGTAAAACCACCCGGTTAGGTAAGCGTGGTGTTGAGTTGAGCTTGTCCAGGACAAAGGCAGGCATGAGGGGGCAGAGAGAGCTCTGTGGCCCTCAGGTTCTCAGGATGTGCTCAGCTGAAAAAGAGGATGGTTCTACCTATGGAGGCCCATTAGACCAGAAAACTTCATCAGATGTACAAACCCACAAAGATATAAATATCCCCTCCCTAGAGACCTATCCTATGACCCCTGACCTTCTCTTTGAGTTACTTTTACCAGACAAAATGCATTTTCTTTTGAGGTGAACATGACAAAAATCCATCATCCCCATCTTTATCCCATGAGGTGGAGAAGGATGTGGTACCTCAGGCCTTTGCACCTGGTTTAATTACTTCCTCCTCTTCTGCTTGACCATTTAATGTGTCTCCTAGGGTACTGTCTTTGGCCTTTCTCTCCCTCCATCTACTCTTCTGCTGAGTAATACCATCCACACTCTGACCTTAAACTGCGAACTATATGCTTAGGGCTCCAAAACCACCTTCCTGACTCCAGACTCAATTAGCAGCCAAAGGTTCCCTAGAAATCCACTGTTTCCCCCCAGTCTGTATTCTCCAATCTTGATGAATGACCAATGTTTATCCAGGGGAACAACCCAGAAGCAGACAGTCAATCCCAATTCCTTATTTCTTTGCCATCCATATCCACTGAGGAAACCATTGATTTGGTTTCATAAATTCTTTCTCAGGTAGAGCTGTTCTCACCCTGCCCTGGTTCATACACTAAACACCTGTCTCACGTGGACTGGTACAAACTCTCCTACAGGTTTTCCAGCCTCTAACCTTTCCCCACTCTAATCCGTCCTCCTGCTCTATGCATTCAATGCCTGCCTCCCTCCATTATACATAAGTAGGACCAAGTGTCAGGTGGCCCCATCGCTTAGAATAAAATATATGCTCCAGGGCGAGGGCAGAGCAAGCACAAAGACCTTGAGGAGCAGGTGGCTCTCCATGTTTAAAGAATAGCAAGAAATAGAGAAATAAATGGAGAAAAAGAGTGGAAGCAGATGCGATCTCAGGGGTATTCAGGACACAGAGCATGTTGGCCTTGTTGGCCCTGAAATATGTATATGTGTGTTTGCATAACTTCATTCTGTATAACGTGTATATATATAATATATACATTCATATAATGTATAGCGATGACTATGTACCTTCTTACCCTTCAAATTGTTGTGAGAGCGATTTTTCTAGAAAGCCATGCTACTCACTTGATCAAGATGAAAACTCCCATTACCTAATTATAATAACAATGAGAGCTAACATGTACAGATCTAAAATTTGTGATACAGAGAACACAGGCTGCAAACTTTTGGAGGGCGAGAGTCCTTCATATTTATCTTTATCTGTAAGGATGTGCACAGTTCTTGAGACGTAGCAGGTACTGGAACATTGGCAGTGTAAGTGAACAGAAACATATACTTTCCTATTTCTGCTTTTGCTCATGTTTTTCTTTCTTTATAGATTAGAGGCTTGGTGGCCAGCAAACAGAGTAGAATTGATTTTCTGGCTTATAAGCCCTATGATAAGAAGTAGTTGATCATAAGTCAGAATGGTTCAATGAGATAATAAAAGGGCATCGTTTACGGACCAATGACCGTGTGCCACACAGTCTGTGAATGACTTCTTGTTCTCATTTAATCTTCACAACAACCTTATGAAGTGGGCACTACTGTTAGCTCCATGCAGAGATGGACAGAGGAAGGTGACCTTCCTCAATTCCAGGGCGGCGTGAACCAAAGCAGTTCAAGTTCAGAGCCTGGGCCAGCTGAAAAATGCTCGAGAAGACCCATGTTAACAAAATAGCTATTAAGAGTCACTACTTCCTGATGACTTAGACATGTTGCAGGCATTGGGCAATGCTCGCTACACAGGCTCTTGTTTACTGCGTGGCTCTTGCTGTCCCCCACCCCCATCACATGATGTGCTCCAGCAGGTGCCCTGTCCCACCCGAGGACTTTGCTTACACACCTTTCTTATGGCACCTGTCATCTCCAAATCTCAGTTCCAGGGCCCCCTCCTCTGTGACACTCCTCCTGACTGCCCAGTTAGAGTTACATGGATCAGCTAGGATGCAAGAACTAGATAAGCTCTGGGAGACATGCCAGTTCCATCCTAAAAGGGTTCATCTCAGTCTCTCACATATGAGCATCCAACAATTTTTCTTTTAAAGTCCAAAGGTCAAAGGATGATGTCTGTGTGTCCTGTTAATGACAAAAGTTGAGTCTTGTTCCTGAAGTATGGCCACTCCTTCACTCAGTAGTTTTTGAGTGCTATTACGTGTTGGGCATGATTCTCGGTGCTGGGACACCTTGCCCTTGGTGGAGCTTATGTATCATTAAGAGAGGCAGTGCCTGCAAGGAGAGGGGGTGGCTGAGAGCCTGCTAATTTTGATAGGCTGGTCAAGCAAAGTCTCTCGGAAGCAAGGACATTTGAGCAGCGACCTGAATAACGTGCAGAAGTGCACCGTGTATCTACTGCGGAAGCTCCAGGGTGAGTGTGGGGCAAAGGCCTTGAGGAGGAGGGCCTTGTCAGGTGCCAAGATGGCAGGGAATAGCAGCAGTAAAGAGATGGAGGGAAGGAGCCGAAGCCAATGAGATCTAACAGGTGTTCAGGACACTCAGCGGATCACTTTAGGCCCTGAAGAATGTCCGTGTGTGTTTATATAAGTTCCTTCTTGCATGCATATTCATCATCCATTCATACAAATGTGTGGAATTTCGCTTTCAGATTGCCAGGTCCTCTTGGGCTCATGTACTTTTTATGTGTTCAATATACCTGGTTCCTGTTGCCCCAAAGCCTATATTTCAAGCCTTGCTTTTCTGCACAGAGGGTGTGATCTGCCCTAATAGAGCCTTCGAAGTGAAACTCCAGCCCCTGGAGGCCCCTAGCTGGCTGGCCGCACTCAGCTGACAGTGGAACAAGCTTGCAGGTACTGCTTCTCCGGACAGGTGCCTTTAATGAGCAAAACGGACAGCAGGTGGCGCTGCATTACTCTTTATGAATCTTCACAAGGCGGCTGAGAGAAGGGGAGAAATTACTTGTGTGAATTGTTCCCCTTCTCTTGCTTGGTCTTCCTGTGCTGCAGGGAACAAGTGCTGTTTGTGCGACTTAACACTGTGTGTGTGTGTGTGTGTGTGTGTGTGTGTCTCTGTGCGTGCTGATCAGTGACCTGCCTCTGGCATTTGTACTGAAGACCTCCTCTGACCATCTAATTAAATATTGTGCATGTATCATATTGCTGTTTGTCTGAAAGGTTAAAAAAAATCTACCAGAAGAAACAAAAGAAATTCAAAGTGTGAAGATGAGACCCTACAACAGAGTCGCTCAAACTTCAGTGGGCATGAGAATCATGTTCATCTGTTCAAGGCAGACTATGATGTCACACTGCCAGAAACTCTAATTCAATAGGTCTGGAAAGGGGCCCAGGACACTGTATTTTTACCATGTAATTCTGGGGCAGGTGGCTCATTAACCACATTTTACAAAACCCAGGTCTGACATTCACTGGCCAATATAATCATCGTGTGAATAGTTACAAAGCTACACAGGTTTTCAAGACACTGATACCTTACCCTAAGATGGGGACAGAAAGACATCTGCAAAGGGCTCCTATGTAACGGGGTAGTTGAGAAGAGAGGTTCGGGAAGTATCGGAAAATCCACCTCATCTTTTTTCATCGCCTCCTATTCTGCAAGTTTGCACAATCTTTAGAGATTTTTTTTTTTTTTTTTTCCTGCAAGACTGGCTGAGATAGGGCAGATTTCTGAGCAGAAATCTGCATGTCCTTTAAATTCTCTGCTCCATCCACTTGAAGGCAACCCTGGCTGCACCCCGTGTCTAATTAGTTTGCAAACTAGCAGAGCACAGTGAATATTCCTCAAGGAATTCTCAACTGTCAGGCTACAAGAGATCACTCAGCTGCCCCGAGAGAGCCTCCCCATCCTGGAAACATTACAGCAGGAACATCATCTCCATTTGCTTCTGATGACCTTTGCAAACCAGCATTTAAGAACTTCTGATTTAGAATCAAAGCACCTTTTTGAACTGGGAAGTGGAGGAAGTATGTGTTCAAGACAGGCCGTGGGGTTTTCTGGAAGAGCCCTGGGTAGGGGGAGGGGGGTTGGATGAGAGGGGCAGAGGGCTGGCTTTGGTAAGTTGAGCTTGAGCTGAGTTGCTGCTCAGAACCCACTAAATACAAATGCACAGGCTGCATCGCGATGATGGAAAATCAAGCTTGGCCAGTTGACAGGGCACAGCATGAGTTGCTTGATAGAACCTTTGAGAAACAAGACGTGCATTCCTCACATGATGGAGGAGAAAAACTAGTTTCAGAAAAATGCAGTAACTCAGCTAGGAGTTCAGGCCAGCATCTGGACCTAACAACTCCCAACTCAGTCCAGTGCTCCTTTTTGTTCTTCCTACAAAGCCATGTATCCCTTCACTATCCTGCCACCATGGCAGTAAAAATTGCCATGTTACTCTCCGTATTTGAGAGCAGGGGGAATGTAAGTGAATTATGATTTTACCATGACTTCCTCTTAGTGTAAAATAGTGTCAAATCATACTACTTCTCTAATCCTTGCTTTCCCCATATGAAAGGAAGGCCCGTCATGGTAGAGGTGTGAGAATAAGCAAAGAAGTTCATATGCACGGTAAAGCACGATGGGCCCTTCAGGAGAGAAGCCCTAGCAAACATGTCAGAACCTGCTGGCACTGCTCATGCCAAGGCCTTTATATGTATGTGAATTAATGAAAACTTTAAAAATAATCCTGCTTTCATATAGTTAGTATAAAAAGCTAATTCTTGTCCCCAAGACCAGGCTTAGAAAGGGGTCCCATGATATGTGGCCTGCTTATCCAACTGCTTAACCCAAGAGGAGTCTGACAAAATTAAAATCAGAACACAAAACTTTCCATTACAAATCACCTGCTACTGAGGTTAAGGTCAAATCACTTAAGCCGTTCAATCAGGCTAATGAGATGAAAAGAATTGCAAGTGTACAAAGCAACTCATTTCTTTCAGAAGTCATGGCTTCGGTAACCCTTAATCTGAAGCAGGGGCAAACTCTGTGCTGTTTTCCTTCCCAGGATTCGGTAAGCCCACGAGAGAACCAGGATACGCAAGTTTCCCTCATGGGATATGATTTTATGTAAGGTGAAGAAGAGTCCACAGGGCGGCAACCAGGAGGGGGAACTATGGATGACTCTACGGGAAACCCTGAGAAACTGAGACGAAAAGCTGTTGCTGAATTTTAAATCAGTATTGACACATGCTTAGAGTCCAGGGGTGTTTAATACATATATGGGATGTGGAATATAATAACTGTAATTCTTCAGGAGAGTAGATCTTTAACAAAAATCCGCCTTATAGAATAAGCTGTGCAGAATGATAAGCTGCCAGGTAGGCAGCCATTCTCGGCAAATGTACTGCCATTTATGTTGCCATTTATTTCTGTTACTAATAACCAAGGTTTGCGACGTAGTTTTTAAATATTTTAGGATTAGTCTTGGGATATTATCACTTTTGTCCTTGTAGATACTGATATATAGGGAGGGATTATCTTTTAGTAAGAGGCAACTCCGGGAAGTCTATCTAGGACAGCTGAAAAGCAGCAGTCAGCCGGAAGAGAGCCTGGGAAATGCGTCTGGAACCCATGTAGCTGTACAGCCAGTACACTGCCTCTAACCTAAATGTTCACATTCCTTTGGGATGATGTGCAAAGATGTGGAGGCGAGTAAGGGCTGATGGAGACTTGGATCCTCTAACCCCAAGCCAGCACAGGCACTGATAATAACCTAGTGGCCAAGTGCTGGGATTCTGGAGGCAGGGAGACCTGAGTCTGAAGCCTGGCTCTGCCAGACAGTAGGTCTGCAACTTCAAATGGGTGATTTAAGCTTTCTGAACCTCACTGTTCTTTGTAAGTTAGTGTTTCTAATAGTGCCTACTTCATAGGGTTGTTTTGAAAAGGAAGATCATATACATAAAGAACATGTTTAGCACAAAGCCTGGCACACAGTAAGAGCTTAACAAACGTTAGCTGAAAAGGGGGATGTGGGGTTGGCATAGTGGGAATCTTGCAGAACTCTGTTTAAACTCAAAGAAGGATGGGTGTGTTTCTTTGAAGCACTTGGGTCCTGAGTGTACAGGAGATAAGGATCAAGAATGACTGACAGGGCAGGAAACCTCAGTAAGGAACAATCTCTTGGGGACCCCTAAATAGTCTTATCCACCCACTGGATCACAGCAGCTTAACAAAAGAGATTCTACTTGGTACTTTCTGTGCTCAGTTTGGTTCAATGCACAAAAGTCAGGTGAGAGGCATGGAATACTGCCTAGCCTTAATACTCCTGGCCTAGAACTTGGAATCTGAACATGACCATTCCTATAAAGGGGCTAACTTTCATTTAAAAGTAAGCCATTTATCCAGCAATCTAAACAAGTCCTATGCCTGTCTGGGAACACCCATATACACCAAGCATAAGAGGCACTCATGGCAAACATTTTTACCAAACACAGCTTAGGAGATATCATTGTCTCATTAGGACACCTTTGAACTCCTCAATGGGGGAAAAGCTTTAATACTTTTTGAAACTATTTCTAAATGTAGCTTCCTTAACATTATTTACCCTCTTTCCCTCTATGCCACCTTCTAGGACCAAATCATCACAGATCAAAGTCCAGGAAACATATTCTTTTTTTAAAAAAGGAACAAAAGTCTAAAAGAATTATTAATAATGAGATATAACATGGGAAGAGAAAAAAAAATCAGATGGGGAGAAATTCCATTACTTGTGCTAATGGGGATTGTTCTCAAACATTTCCGACCAAAAAAAAAAGAACCCCAAAGAACTCCCCCCCAACCAACAAATTCATATTCAATCAACCAGCCCAGCAAGCTGCTCAGGCCCAGCACAGACACAGGTATCGTCTCTCAGAAGCATTTGGAAGAGGCAGAGTCAGTGCAAGAGAACAATGTGAAGCAAACCAGAGTCCAGTTCACTCAAAACTAAACCCTAGTTTCTTCTTGCTTTCTCCCCACTTGGTTCTCTCACTCTCCTTTCCCCTCCTGCTAAAAGGTGACTAGTGAGCTTCTTCTAGATAAGGAATTTTGGATTAAATCTTTAAAAGGACACAATATCTAAAATATGTCATAAACCAACAACAGTAATAACATACAAGTTACATGTAAGTACAGGACGGCGCTGTCAGACCCCAGACTGTTGTCCACCTGCACGGTCACTCGGAAAATGCCCACATTGTGATAGACGTGTTTGATCCCATCCTCCATGGAGCTGAGGTTGACATAAGACACTGCGATGCCATCCCCGAAGTCCACTTGGATGAATGTCCTCTGGACGTCACCCTGAAAGACAACATCAGAGGAAGGGGAGTCGGAGGTGCTTCGCTGCTGCTTCTCCAGGGGTTGGGGCTTGTGTGAGCCCCGGGCTCAAAAGGCAGCCCTGGTTCCCTCCTATAGCTGGGAGCATCTGTCTGTGTGACAGGATCCCTGTGACATTCCTTGGCAGACAGGAGTTTACTAAGATGGATGCTCTCCAAATCTGAAGGGCACCAACTCCCAAAAGTTTCAAGATTTGGAAAATTAAGTGTTTGATTATCAGCTCCAATTTGATATTCAGTTTCTCTGAAGGCTTTGTTTACAGTCTGATCATACACATGAATAAAAGACTTACACACACAGTTTAAAAACTTCAGCCTCCCTGACATAATCAAGGACCACTTCCCATGTGTCCTGGACCCCCAAATCCCCTTCTTTATATCTGGTTCCCTAACTGTGCTGGAGGAAGGACAGGAGACACCTTGCCTTACACATGATATGACATTGGACTCAGCCCTATTATTGTTTAAGATAACGATGGTTATTTTGTTTACATTTCAGCATTTTGTACTATCAAAATGACCTCATTTTCTTCTTCACAGTATCTCAGTCTAGAGAAAAGTGGGCAATGTTTGTTCATTTTACAGATGAGGAAGCTGAAGTGAAGAAAGTTTTAACCATTTGCTCAGGTAGTTAGCAGCAGCTAACTATTACCACAGCTAGTTAGCAGCAGTCTTGGGATTTGAACTCATCGCTCTGGACTTGGGTTTCATTCATTATAGGTGGGTAAAGCATTGACAGCTCCTCCCAGCTCTAATCCTGTTGTCCCATTAACCGGCTGGATGACTTCATGCAAGTCATTCAGTCTCCTTTGGTCTCAGTTACCTAATCTGTGAAATGGGCATATTAATGTCTTACCATCTTAGCTCAAAGGTTGTTATAGAAGACATGTGAGTAATCAGTCATCTGTAAAATTCGATACCAAAATGAATGACTGTAAAAATAATGCAGCTGTAAAAGACTTGCTATATCCCTTTTAAAGCTGGACTGGAATCATATGATTCTAAACTTCCCACTAGTGAGCAGGAGAAGATAAAGTCTGCTTTATAAAATCCCAAACCTGTAAAAAAAAAAAAAATAGCCTGTGGAATTAGTTGAGATTGAGATTCTTAAGGAATAGTTTCTTAGAAAAACTGACAAAACCCAGCATCCCTCACAGACAGCCCATCCTTTAACAAGTTTCTTTGCTTGTTTTGTTAGCTTTTCCCATTTTGGGGGTGGGAAAGAAAACAAAAAACCTTTGAAATAGAAATGTATTTTCAATTAAGTAAGGTTCATATGGTATCATATTTTGTGAAAAGGGCAAGTTTAAAATGCTGACATTTAAAAGATTAATTCATAGGGAAAGGAAAAGCAATTCAAATCTTATGAATCTATGTGACCTACTCTTCTGATCTGCGCCCAGCCAAGCATTGTGTGAGGGGGTACACAGCAGCTAACCTTCAGTAAGAACTTGGGCAAAAATTCTCCCCTAGGGTGGGAAAAAGAAACTCCATTCAAAATTATGAAACAAATATCCACAAGCCCAGACATTGTGCAATTACTTGAATTCCCTTTACTAATAAATATACATGTCAGCCATTCTTGCTGACTTGTCCTTCATTTGGACAACCAAATTGGACTGATCAATTTCTCCTTCTGTTTTTGGTCAGTTTCCTCCCATGTTTTCTGTATTTTCAACAGAGTTGCTGCCAGAGAATCCTGGGTTTGGGCATGGAGGAAGAACCCACCTTAAAATCTACTCACATTATTTGGGACAAGTGTCTCAGGGAATACCAGGAGTAGCTAGGCTTAATTAACCAGGTTATCTATGGAATGAAACAAGCACTATAGTTTCTGAGAAAGAGGTTGAGAGACAGACAGAGAGGGAAAGAGAGGTATAGGGTTCTTTGTGGAGACAGAGTGGACATCAGGTAGGGTCACCATTTGCAAGAAGAAAGAAGGGAGATTAGCCTCTCAGCTGATTCTACTTCGGCCTCCACAGAGAGAGAGCAGCTACTACCCCCGTTACTGGGGAAAGTACAGCTTTGGCTGCTACTGCTTGAGTCTACCTTGCGTTGCTCTTTCTGTCTGGTATTCACCACTCTCCTTGTGTGGCCCTGGACTTAGACCTCTTGTCAGTTACTTGAAACTCCTCCCAAGTTCTGTCTGGATGCCCACTGTCTGTTGGCCTGATAGCATTCCTAATTCTCCACAGTGGACAATGTTCTCTGTGTACATCACAGGTGAAAGGAGGGAGTCTCACGGCATTTGGACTAGTGCATCAGTAGGGCTGCCAATAGAGTGGAGGAGCCAGGCTTTTAGAATATTAGGTCAGGTACAGGGATGGAGATATAGATATACAGATATATGTATATCAGGTTTACCACACATCTGAGAGCCCCAGTGGGTAAAGGCATGAAATCCCCCAATCAAATGTGAGATCCCCAAGGCCTCCTGATGTGGGCGCAGGCCTCTGGGCTTGGTGTTCTGCACAGGAGAAGAAAGCATCCAGGGGCCAAGTATCTGACAGCTGAAGGCGGCAGATTCACCCGTTTGTTGCAGCTTTGCCCACTCAAGTGGAACACACTGGATCTCGTGCCTTTGCCGTCAGGGGCTCTCAGGTGCTTGAAAAACCTAACACAGTTGTAGCTGCATCACTTTGGGGCTCACCTACATCAACCTCTGACTTCCTTGGGCTGCAATTACCATCTCAGGCAGGGATACCAACTGTTTTACAGAATAAGAAACAGGACAAAGGGAAGAATTCCTAAGTCCTAGGTCACCATTTGATTAGGTATGCCTGCCCCGCTTTAATGGGGTCATTCTTTCTTTCTTCTGGTCGTTCATTAATTCGACCAGTGACAGGTATTTATTAGGTGTCTATCTTCTGTCAGGTACTAAATGGAGAAAATGCTGTTCAGTAAATTATAACCAACCAAACAAAACAGATGTGGTCTGGGCTTTCTTGAGCAAAAAAACTACTGGTGAGACAGATGGACTTTAATAATCACAAAAATAAATAAAAAGCTATTCTAGGGGATGATGTCAGAGGTCCATGGCATTGTAAGCTTGTACAGCAGGGAGAAGCAGAGAGCTGAAAATCTAACCCGATTGAGAACTTCAAGAAAGGCTTCAAGGGGCTTCCCTGGTGGTGCAGTGGTTAAGAATCCACCTGCCAATGCAGGGGACACGGACGGGTTCAAGCCCTAGTCCGGGAAGATCCCACATGCAACGGAGCAACTAAGCCCGTGCACCACAACTGCTGTGGCCGTGAGCCACAACTACTGAGCCGGTGCACCTAGAGACCATGCTCTGCAACAAGAGAAGCCACCACAGTGAGAAGCCCATGCACTGCAATGAAGAGTAGCTCGCCACAACTAGAGAAAGCCTGCACGCAGCAACGAAGACCCAATGTAGCCAAAAATAAATAAATAAAATAAATTTAAAAAAAAAAAAGGAAGAAAGGCTTCAGGAAGAAGTGATATCTGAGCTGAGAAGGCCTGAAGGGAAGAATTTAACCAAACAAAGGACATGAGCAAAAGAGATGGAGGTGAGGAGTTCAGGCAATGAGGACAACAGGAACCAGGTGTGCAAGGGCCCTGTGGCAGAAGGGGGTGATACAGTTAAAGGAAGCTAACAATACAGGCACAGTAGGAACATGTGAAATTAGACTGGAGGGGAGACGATGACATTTTAGGATTTGGCGGCCAAGTTTCTGACTTCGATCTTTCTCCTAAGAGCAATGGGAAGACATCGGTGTTTGAAGCAGGGGTGTGGGGGAAGATGGCATGATAATATTTTTAATTCAAAAAGATCACTCTGGCTACAATATGGAGGATGCACTGGAAGGAGGCCCAAATATTCTGGGAAGCCAATTAGGCCATAGTTCGGGATAGATGATAGGTAGATAGATATATGAGTTGCAACAGGAAATTACATTCACCTTCCTGCTAAATTAATTCCCATAGTTTATTGGTTTTGAAATCAATGAATCTCAGCCTTTGATATCAAAATCTCTTATAGAAACTAAAAGAAAAAAAAAGCTGATGTCCAGTTATCATCCGAGACCCACCTCCTGGTTCGGGACCTCTGGGGAGGATGCTTGGTCCTGCTGTGGCCTGAAAAAGGTCCACAGCTGATGCTGGGCTGCACCAAAGGTTGAGGCCCACTGGTTCAGACTGTCGAACGTTAGGTTTTCTTGTGACCGAACTCATCTAAAGATGAATACAGTACAACACAAGCTGATGCCATTCCTATTCCACCTTGGCACAATGGTGAAAGTTTTCCCAGGATGTTTTAGGATTCTAAGTGCTAAGGATGTATTAATAGAGCCAGGAATGGAAGAACTAAACTCACTGTTAGTGGCTGGTGCACAATCACAAAAGTTCCACGACACACTCGGTCAAGGTCAGTTCTCTAGGAAAACGAGTTGCTGGATAATATGAAGGTAGTTTGTATACAGGGCTGAGATGTACCCTCAAGGCCTGTATCTTCAGTACCTAACACAGCGCTTGCAGGTGATTCTTTTCTGTTCAATACATTTTGAAAATTTAAGAAAGAAAAAATAAATTTTGAATATTGTGCATTTCTACCATGCTTGTTCATTAAAGTGCTTTCTTGTATATTATCTCATCTGGCTGTTAGGACCTTTGGGAGACACCAAGGGAAGATGTTATTTCTATTTGCTATACCAGGAGAACTGGAGCACAAACAGGTTAAACGAGAAGCCAGAAGTCCCATAGCTGGTGAGAGGCTTAAAAACAGGTCTAAGATGATTTGTGGTTTAGCTTTATCCTTGCAGCTCAGTCCTTGTTGAGTTCCTTTCATTGGAATTTACTTGCAATGCCTTTTAGAGTGAGAGAAAGGTGATAACAAAGGCAAGCCTCACTTTCTTTTCTTGTTTAGACTCTATTCCTGGCTTTGACCATTTCCCTGCCCCCGACAATATGTTTGCTTATAAGTGGAAAGATGGGTTGTTGTGAACTCCATACACTACCCTAATGTCTTCCCTCTGGTGAAGCAGTGTCATGTTCAAGCCATACATAAGTTAGAGAATATGGGAAATGATAGGCATTCATACTCAGTAATCAGGAAAATCTTGTGTATCAAGAGGTAGGTACTTCAACCTAATGACAAGTCATTCCCAAAACACAACCTACGCTGGGAAATATCTAGACTGTCACATAAAATTCTTTAGACCTAATGCCATTTAGCCACATGCCCTAATATAGACACAGAACCGAGAGTACTAGCTCAAAAGAAGTGCCCAAGAAAGGCACAAAAGCCACGTGAAATCTACACAGGGATTCTCCAAGGGCAGCACTGGCTTCTGTAATAGAAAAACAAATATATCAAATGGCCACAATGAAGCCAAGAAATGTAGCCTGAGAAATGAAAGGTGTGTGAACCTAACCTATCAGGTCCTGTAACAGGGCTTCAGAGAAAAATGGGAAAACAAATGCTACAGTAACTCAACAGTGACAGCCTCAGTCCAGAAATGAGACTCCAAGACCCACCTGAAGGCATTAGGGACCCACTGCAGACAGAAACTGGACTCGTTTGTCAGAGGCTGGTCCTTGAAAAGCTCGAGGGTGGGCCTGACTCAGGTTTTACTGAAATTCAGTCCTGGAAGGTGCCTTACAGTTTATGCAGCAAAAACTACATTGAAGTGAAACACCTATAGTATAATCTAGTTTTAAATGCATAAAATAACACAAGTACTGTAAGTCTGTATGTGTTTGCATGAGCATAAGTGTGCTGGTTAAAACAACCCAGCCTGTTAACACTGATTACCCCAGGGGTGAAGTGAAGTGAGGGGCAGAGGAAGATCAGCAGGGTTAAAAGAGAGGAGTAAAGGAGGGGCAATAAAGATTTCACCAAACTTAAAAGAAGCGGTGGAGTAGGGGATAACATAAGAAACATCACAAAACACAATACTTTATCCCTACTGTTACTATAAACATTTAAATATTAAGTATATAGGAAATAACCAGGAGGTAACACAGACATTGGTTAGATTGATCATGAGATACAGCTGACTTTGGTCTTGGATTTCTATTATTACTTTAATGTTTTTTTGACCACAGTATTTGAACAAAGATATCACTAGGGGCATTAAATGCCAGAAACAAAAATCAGACATTTCAGTCTTTCTTCTTATGGCTAAAGGTACTTGGGCAGGATGGGGAGTGTGAAATAAAAATAATCCACATTTTGGGAAGGTAAATCTGTGCAGCCACTATGGAAAACAGTATAGAGGTTCAACAAACTAAAAATAGAGCTGCCATATGATCCAGCAATCCCACTCCTAGGCATATATCTGGACAAAGCTATAATTCAAGAAGACACATGCACCCCTATGTTCAGAGCAGCACTATTCACAATAGCCAAGACATGGAAACAACTTAAATGTCCATCGACAGAGGAATGGATAAAGCAGATGTGGTACATATATACAATGGAATACTACTCAGCCATAAAAAAGAACGAAATAATACCATTTGCAGCCACATGGATGGACCTAGAGATTATCATACTAAGTGAAGTAAGTCAGAAAGAGAAAGACAAATACCATATGTCAGTTATATGTAGAATCTAAAATATGACACAGATGAACTTATCTATGAAAGAGAAACAGACTCACAGACATAGAGAACAGACTTATGGTTGCCAAGGGGGTGGGGGCTGGGGGAGTTTGGGAATAGCAGATGCAAGCTATTATATTGAATGGATAAACAATAAGGTCCTACTGTATAGTACAGGGAACTATATTTAACAACCTGTGATAAACCATAATGAAAGAGAATATGAAAAAGAATGTATATACATGTATAACTGAATCATTTTGCTGTACATCAGAAATTAACATAACTGTAAATCAACTATACTTCAATAAAATAAATTAGAAAAACAAAAAATAATCCACCTTTGCCTTGCATGTCCTATTCCAGGGTATGCGACTCAGGTTAGCAACTTTAGACTTAGACTGGCAAGGTTTTTTATGGCTGAGTCTCAAGAAGAAACAGAAAAGGAGATAACTATGGTATAATGTTGCTCTGGCCTCCAAAGAAGAGATTTTGTCAGCAGGTGGAAAGGAGTTCATGGAAAGAAGCGCTATCCCCCTTGTGCTTATTCAATAAGACCGACCTCTGGCATGTGACTTATTAGGTGAATTGTGCTAAGATTGTTCTAGAACAATTCCTGATGGTCACTAAGGAAAAAGAAAGAGAACATTTCTCAAAAGTTTTCTGTCCTGGAAATAATAACAGCATCTCTCTCTATAGTTTCTCATTGAATCTTTAAAAAAAAATTTTTTATATTTTTGTTATAGATAGCTTTTTATTTTTTTAACATCTTTATTGGAGTATAATTGCTTTACAATGCTGTGTTAGTTTCTCCTTTATAACAAAGTGAATCAACTATACATATACATATATCCCCATATATCCTCCCTCTTGCGTCTCCCTCCCACCCTCCCTATCCCGCCCCTCTAGGTGGTCACAAAGCACCAATCTGATCTCCCTGTGCTATGTGACTGCTTCGGACTAGATATTTTACATTTGGTAGTGTATATATGACCATGCCACTCTCTCACTTCGTCTCAGCTTACCCTTCCCCTCCCCGTGTCCTCAAGTCCATGCTCTACATCTGTGTCTTTATTCCTGTCCTGCCCCTAGGTTCTTCAGAGCTATTTTTTTGTTTTTTAGATTCCATATATATGTGTTAGCATACGGTATTTGTTTTTCTCTTTCTGACTTACTTCACGCTGTATGACAGTCTCTAGGTCCATCCACCTCACTACAGATAATACAATTTTGTTTCTTTTTATGGCTGAGTAATATTCTATTGTATATATGTGCCACATCTTCTTTATCCATTCATCTGTCGATGGACACTTAGGTTGCTTCCATGTCCTGACTATTGTAAATAGTGCTGCAATGAACACTGTGGTACATGACTCTTTTTGAATTACGGTTTTCTCAGGGTATATGCCCAGCAGTGGGATTGCTGGGTCGAATGGTACTTCTATTTGTAGTTTTATAAGGAGCCTCCATACTGTTCTCCCTAGTGGCTGTATCAATTTACATTCCCACCAACAGTGCAAGAGGGTTCCCTTTTCTCCACACCCTGTCCAGCATTTATTGTTTCTAGATTTTTTGACGATGGCCATTCTGACTAGTGTGAGTTGATACCTCATTGTAGTTTTTCATTTCTCTAATGATTAGTGATGTTGAGCATCCTTTCATGTGTTTATTGGGAATCTGTATATCTTCTATGGAGAAACGACTATTTAGGTCTTCTGCCCATTTTTGGATTGGGTTGTTTGTTTTTTTGATATTGAGCTGCATGAGTTCCTTACATATTTCGGAGATTAATCCTTTGTCAGTTGCTTCATTTGCAAATATTTTCTCCCATTGTGAAGGCTGTCTTTTCGCCTTGTTTATGGTTTCCTTTGCTGTGCAAAAGCTTTTAAGTTACATTAGGTCCCCTTTGTTTATGTTTTTTAATTTCCATTTCTCTAGCAGGTGGGTCAAAAAGGATCTTGCTGTGATTTATGTCATAGACTGTCCTGCCTATGTTTTCCCCTAAGAGTTTTATAGTGCCTGGCCTTACATTTAGGTCTTTAATCCATTTTGAGTTTATTTTTGTGTATGGTGTTAGGGAATGTTCTAATTTCATTGTTTAACATGTAGCTGTCTAGTTTTCCCAGCACCACTTATTGAAGAGGCTGTCTTTTCTCCATTGTATATTCTTGCCTCCTCTATCAAAGATAAGGTGACCATATGTGTGTGGATTTATCTCTGAGCTTTCTATCCTGTTCCATTGATCTATATTTCTGTTTTTGTGCCAGTACCATACTGTCTTGATTACTGTAGCTTTGTAGTACAGTCTGAAGTCAGGGAGCCTGATTCCTCCAGCTCTGTTTTTCTTTCTCAAGATTGCTTTGGCTATTCGGGGTCTTTTGTGTTTCCATACAAATTGTAAAATTTTTTGTTCTAGTTCTGAAAAATGCCATTGGTAGTTTGATAGGGACTGCACTGAATCTGTAGTTTGCTTTGGGTAGTATAGTCATTTTCACAATGTTGATTCTTCCAATCCAAGAACATGGTATCTCTATCTGTTTGTATCACCTTTAATTTCTTTCATCAGTGTCATAATTTTCTGCATACAGGTCTTTTGTCTCCTTAGGTAGGCTTATTCCTAGGTATTTTATTCTTTTTGTTGCAATGGTAAATGGGGGTGTTTCCTTAATTTCTCTTTCAGATTTTTCATCATTAATGTATAGGGATGCAAGAGATTTCTGTGCATTCATTTTGTAACCTGCTACTTTACCAAATTCAATGATTAGCTCTAGTAGTTTTCTGGTAGCATCTTTAGGATTCTCTATGTATAGTGTCATGTCATCTTCAAACAGTGACAGCTTTACTTCTTCTTCTCTGATTTGGATTCCTTTTATTTCTTTTTCTTCTCTGACTGCTGTGGCTAAAACTTCCAAAACTTCCAATAATAGTGGTGACTGTGGACAACCTTGTCTTGTTCCTGACCTTAGAGGAAATGGTTTCAGTTTTTCACGACTGAGAACGATATTGGCTGTGGGTTCGTCATATATGGCCTTTATTATGTTCAGGTAAGTTTCCTGTATGCCTACCTTCTAGAGGGTTTTTATTATAAATGGGTGTTGAATTTTGTCAAAAGCTTTTTCTGCATCTATTGAGATGATCATATGTTTTTTCTCCTTCAGTTTGTTGATATGGTGTATCACATTGATTCATTTGCATATATTGAAGAATCCTTGCATTCCTGGAATAAACCCCACTTGATCATGTTGTATGATCCTTTTAATGCACTGTTAGGTTCTGTTTGCTAGTGTTCTTTTGAGGATTTTTGCATCTATGTTCATCACTGATATTGGTCTGTAGTTTACTTTCTTTGTGAAATCTTTGTCTGGTTTTGGTATCAGGGTAATGGTGGCCTCGTAGAATGAGTTTGGGAGTGTTCCTCCCTCTGCTATATTTTGGAAGATTTTGAGAAGGAGAGGCGTTAGCTCTTCTCTAAAAGTTCGACAAAATTCGCCTGTGAAGCCATCTGGTCCTGGGCTTTTGTCTGTTGGAAGATTTTTAATCAATTTCAGTGCTTGTGATTGGCCTGTTTATATTTTCTATTTCTTCCTGGTTCAGTCTCGGAAGGTTGTGCTTTACCTAGAATTTGTCCATTTCTTCCAGGTTGTCCATTGTATTGGCATATAGTTGCCTGTAGTAATCTCTCATGATCCTTTGTATTTCTGCAGTGTCAGTTGTTACTTCTTTTTCATTTCTAATTCTATTGACTTGAGTCTTCTCCCTTTTTTTCTTGATGAGTATGGCTAATGGCTTATCTATCTTGTTTATCTTCCCAAAGAACCCGCTTTTAGTTTTACTGATCTTTGCTATCATTTCTTTTTCATTTATTTCTGATCTGATCTTTATGATTTCTTTCCTTCTGCTAACTTTGGGGTTTTTTTGTTCTTCTTTCTCTAACTGCTTTAGGTGTAAGGTTAGGTTGCTTATTAGAGATGTTTCTTGTTTCTTGAGGTAGGATTGTACTGCTACAAACTTCCCTCTTAGAACTGCTTTTGCTGCATCCCATAGGTTTTGGGTCATTGTGTTTTCATTGTCATTTGTTTCTAGGTATTTTTGATTTCCTCTTTGATTTCTTCAGTGATCTCTTGGTCATTTAGTAGTGTATTGTTTAGCCTCCATGTGTTTGTATTTTTTATAGATTTTTTCCTGTAAGTGATGTCTAGTCTCATAGCGTTGTGGTCGGAAAAGATATTTGATGCAATTTCAATTTTCTTAAATTTACCAAGGCTTCAGTTGTGACCCGAGATATGATCTATCCTGGAGAATGTTCCATGAGCACTTGTGAAGAAAGTGTATTCTGTTGTTTTTGGATGGAATGTCCTATAAATATCAATTAAGTCTGTCTTGTTTAATGTATGATTTAAAGCTTGTGTTTCCTTATTTATTTTCATTTCGGATGATCTGTCCATTGGTGAAAGTGGGTTGTTAAAGTCCCCTACTATGATTGTGTTACTGTCGATTTCCCCTTTTATGGCTTCTAGCAGTTGCCGTATGTATTGAGGTGCTCCTATGTTGGATGCATAAATATTTACAATTGTTAAATCTTCTTCTTGGATTGTTCCCTTGATCATTATGTAGTGTCCTTCTTTGGCTCTTGTAATATAGTCTTTATTTTAAAGTCTATTTTGTCTCATATGAGAATTGCTACTGCAGCTTTTTTTGATTTCCATTTGCATAGAATATCTTTTCCATCCCCTCATTTTCAGTCTGTATGTGTCCCTAGGCCTGAAGTGGGTCTGTTGTAGACAGCATATATATGGGTTTTGTTTTTGTATCCATTCAGCCAGTCTATGTCTTTTGGTTGCAGCATTTAATCCACTTACATTTAAGGTAGTTATTGATATGTATGTTCCTATTACCATTTTCTTAATTGTTTTAGGTGTCCTTTTTTTTTTTTTTTTTTTTTTTCGGT